>NW_027492857.1:370000-446840 GCF_021521415.1 Bidens hawaiensis | reverse complement strand
TACAAGGCAACGGGCTTCACGATAATCTCTGTTGAGTTATCTCGTTGATAAGTAATTCTTTGAGCCCCCCTAACAATACTTCTCCAAACTTTGGCATCCTTCATCTTAACATATTCTCAAACTGAAACTTCCATTCACTAAACCCCTTATGAGACAAGAGACGGGGAATACGAGTGGTGGTCCCCATTATGGAGTCCATTTCTTGATGGAGTGAAGAATTGGTTAAAACATTGTTATTAGTTAACTGGTCCATTTTAAATTAGTCTAAGAGTAATTTTAGTCCAAGAGTTTTATAATCCAAGTACCAGGCCTAAATCAAATTAATCAGGCCCAACAGAGTTTACAGTTCACTCAGCCGAGAACCATATATGATTGACCAAAGTTGACCGAGAACTAGGTGTTGTTGACCAAGATTTAATCGAGAACCAAAAGTTTGACCGAGAATTTTGACAAGTCAACAGAGAACCAAATTAAACCGAGAACACTTGTTGGTAGAGAACAGCTGTTGACCGAGAACCTTTGTTATTCACCGAGAACACTAAGATTTGGCCGAAAACTAGTTATAACCCAGAACAAGAAGTAACCGAGAACTAGTTGTAGCCAAGAACCCTTAAATCCTAGCCGAGAACACAGGTTTTGCACCTAAACAATCTGAATCATAACAAACTTCCGAGAAGATTGGGATTTGATTTGTTTCCAAATCAAAACCAATCTTTTACCAAAGAAAACAGATTCTCCTCTTTTCGATGAACAGTTCACCGGAAACACTAATACCACCACCAAGGAGCAAAGATCTTGAATCCTTGATATGAAAATAACGAGCCTGAATAGGTCTACGGCTCGGATACCAATTGTAAGTCCCGAATCTGGATCACTACAATTATGATATCAATAATCTAGTTATTGGTGCGGAATTCCAACACTATATGATTCAAGAACACGAAACACAAACACGTAACACACAAGATTTGCTTCAAAACACACGTATTATTATTATTATACATCGGGTGCTTAAGCACTATGATTACAACCACGTCTAGAGTAACCTTAGACGGCCAAAATACCAATGAACTAACAACCTAGAACCCTATACAATGCATTCTATATATAGGGTAGTAAACATGCAAGCCCAATAAAGACTAAAAGCCCACCGAGATCCAAAGGGATCTCGGTTTACATACACGGCCCAAACAAACAAACTAAGTACAAACCAATTTACTAGGCCCAACATTTTGTATTATTCATCACAATGTAATTACGTGTTGATGGATATTGATATGTTGAGTTTGAAGAAATTGGTTTTGATAAAAAGAAATTAATGTATGAATAAATTGTATTTGTGTAAGATAAAATTTTCGTGTGTAGGTTATATGTTTTCGTGTGCGTGTGTATTATATTGATAATGAATTTTGTGTGTAGGCTATATGTTTTTCGTGTGTAGGTTATATGTTGTCTTATTTTTAAAAAAATGTAGATTATACATTTTTGTGTATGTTGTATGTTTTTTGTTGATATCTAATGCAAACACATGTAAAATAGTTTTTTTGGTATTATTCATTATAATTTAAGTATGTGTTGATGGATATTAATATATTGAGTTGGAAGAAATTAGTTTTGGATAGAAAGAAATTTTAATGTATGAATAAATTATACTTGTGTATGATAAAAATTCAAGACACAAAATAAGTTATAAAAATAAATGAGTTCTTAATATTTTCCAATTAAAATAATTTATTAGTTATATTAATTAAATAGATAAGTATTATGGTTTATTAGTTACATTAATTGAAGAAAAGAGAATGATTAATACTTTCTTTATTTAGCTTTAAACATTTAAAACTTAAAACAAAACTAGTTGCCCATATTCATTTCTCGCATTTCTTGCAGTAATATCATTTCTCTATTGAACCATCCCCTATATATCTATATATATATATATATATATATATATATATATATATATATATATATAGCAAGGTTATAATAATAAGTAAGTTTTTTCTAAAAAGTGTAAGAAGAGTTAATGGCCTTTAGATTAAGATGATCAAATAAGGGTAGGATTTTTTGATTATTATGGTATGTACATAATTCATTAATATTGATCCAAAATTTCCTCCTTTTTAATCACGATATATTTTTTTATATCTATTAATCTACTTAATTAATACATATTATTCAACATGGAGACCTTCAATGATGACCATCAATTAGGTAAAAAAATCCATACGTTCAGTATGGTGTGTTATGTTCTTCGGATCTATGTACATGTTTTTTTATTCACTTTGTTTGAGTATAATAATTTTTTGATGTTTTTTTTAATTTTTTGCTTTTTGATACGTTCAGTATGGTGAGTAAAAAATCCATACAGTATGGTGTGTTATGTTCCAGTGATTTTTGTTTAAACATATAATAATTTTTTTACGTTGTTGTGTTGTGTGTTTTTTATTTGAATACAGAGTGTTTAGTTCATGATTATCTTTGATAAGTCTTATCTATTTTTACTTACGATGTTGTGTTTTTTGTTCATGATTCCCAGTGTGTTTTGATCGTCATATCCCGTATGTTTTCATATACACTGTGTTTTAGTTCATTGTGAAATCAGAATTTGATTTATAAGATCAGTGAAATATATAACAGTCGAATATAATATATTATCGAGGAAAACATTTTATTATAAAGGATAAAAAAAAGAATGAACGGAATATTCATTATTCACTACGTGCGTCTCTTTTTTCGTATATTAAATAGTTATGTCAGTATATAATGTAATTAATTATAATGTATTGTTAAGCTTGAAAATATTTTCCCATACAGTGTGCTAGTTCATGATTTAATATAACTCACCGAATATGAGAAGATTGAGTTAAAAAAACAAAATATCTATATCTACCTATTCTAATAAAGTGAAATAATTGTGACACGTGTCAGTTTGTGGTTAATTCTCACAATTGTTTTTCCTCCAAAACTAATATATGACATAGAATAATTATTCACTTTCCTTTTATACTCCATTTATATTATATCTAATTAATTATTCACTTTTCTTTAAACTCTATTTGAATTATATACATACACTTTTATACAAAAAGTATTTACATATTATACTAATATACATTGTTAGAATATATTTCACAACATACTTGGTGAAATCCAAAAAATCTACAACAAACCATGTTTACTAAATATTGAAAAGAATATAATTTTAAATGTTATCATTAATATATTATACTATGTATGTTGTTGAAGATTTTAAATTAAAAAAAACACTAATATGCTTTCAATTTAGAAAGTAATTTTTTAATCATTAAATTATAAATATATGCATAGTTGATCCATTTATAAAATAAATTCATTTATCTATTGGTTTTTTTTGTACTTTGCCATATAAATATATAAATTAAATATATGATTTGAATCTATCTATTTGATTATTCGGTTAATTTAGAAAACTATACATATATGTGTTAAATTGTAAGTATAGTATATACCAATCACTTTCAAATATAGTAAAGTTTACTTTATTTAGTTTATTGGGTTTTTTTTATCAATGATTGCTTCGAGTTTTTGGTGAAACTTAAATCTGATTTTTGCGGGTTAAATGTTGATAAATAGATTTTTTGGTACAAATTAACAACATTTGGCTTAATTTTTTTTACGTGTAAAATGGGGATAATCTGAATATTTTTAAAATTTTGATAACGCAAATAGATTTATCGTCAAACTTGTTTCGGGTTCAAAGTTTTGACTTGAACATGTAAAACAAATGAAAGTTAGAATTTTCAATGTAACTGAGTTTCGAATTTATTTAAGTGACATTTTTGAAAATAGTCAAAAGATTAGTGATTTTGCACATTGAGTATTTTTCACATAACTGTTAATATTTAAGGAAAAATGACAACCACTTCTGATGTGTTGAATAACACACTTATATTTCCTTACAATTTTATAATGTTTTAATGATTTAATATCAAATTTATGTAAGTTTAGGGGGTTAAGTGCAAAGTTTTACAAAGTTGAAATGTTTTGTGTAGGTTATGGAAAGATGTGAAAAAAAAGGCAAGAAAAAGAGAACTTTGAGGGTTTAAGTGTCAAAGTTTCAAAGTTTAATCAAGGCCCGACCCAAGCCCACAAGTTAGGAGCCTTGTATAATATTATATTAAGTTAAAATAAAGAGTTTCCAGCCATAATTCATTCATTAATCCCGAAATACACAAGAACCCTAACCCTAACCTTAAAGTTCCGATCGGACAGCTTCATCCGCCGGCGGCAGCAAGAAAAAAAGAAAAGAAAAAGGAAGAAAGGAGACGGCTGGTGTCTATTGGCGGCTGAAAAAGAAGAAGGAACATTTGGGCAGCTGCTAGGGGCTTCAATACATCACAAATCTCAGCCATATTACTTAGTAACACATCTTTAAACTTTAATTATTGTCAAAAACCTTAACTTTGATTGATTTGGTCTTTTGTTTTACATTGTATTGCAATTGATTGATAGATTGAGTTATAATTGATTGAGTTTGGATCTTGAATGAATTTTATAATGTTTATGATGATGTTTGTGATGTTTTTATTAAGTGTTTGCTGCTGTCCAAAATCTATGTTAGGCTAAACTTGTTTGTTCTACCTAGGATAGATGATTGTTGAATAATTTTAACTTGTTTAATGGTTTATTAATGTTCAAGACTTAAATTATTGATGTAAAGTTTAACTAAACCATAAATTAGATTGTGTGTGATGGCTGTGTTTTATTTGTAATTACTTATAATCCTCTTGCATTAGTTAATTGAATCGGTTTTGATTAATTGATTGCTTGTTAAGCTCTTTACTTGGTGTTTTGGGTTTATTTGCGGGATGCGCAACCGTAGGGATAAGTGGGTAATATATCATCTAAAATCAGTTAAAATACACCTTCTTTGAGACCGAGAGGTGATAAGAAGTAATATTTCTCGTTGCTTATACTTGTTAGAATTAAGACCGCGCGAGAGCGGGTTTTGTCTTGTCAAGTTTGAGTGTTTATGTGCAATTAGTTGGTTTAATTTGGGTTAAGTTAAATTGTTCCTCTATCCTTGGTTGCGTAGTATTCGTTTCCATTAGGATAGTGTGTCGAGGAGACCGAAAGGAGAGTCGATATTTGAACACGTTAATAATTGTTTTTCCGGTTTGTTCTTTAAAAATCAACTAAAATAAGTTAAAGTTTGTTAGAGAGACTGAGAGGTAATTTGACTTTCTTAAACAAGTTTTGGTTGTGTCATCTTTTATAACCGGTGTCTTGAATGTTTTCAATCCGTTGTCTTGTTATATCTTTCAACATGATTCATTCCTAGGTAGACGTTTTTATCACTGCAGTCAAAGTTTTCAAAGAGTTTTGTTAAAAGTTTTCGTTTAATTAAGTTAAGTAGTTTAATAAATTCTAAAATAAATCATTTAAATATTATTTTGGTGAGTCTTAGTTAGAGTTTTCTTAATCATAAACGTTTTCACGTGTCTTTGAGTTCGACATCCGGACTTCCTTGATGCTATACTATTTATGATCGGTACACTTGCCGGTTTTGTGTGGTTTCTATAGGACTTTCGTTTTTATAAATTTAAAGCTTAATTGTGATTCGTTCTTTATTTATATGATACATTTTCACATATCAACTTCTGACATGGTTATCAATACTTCTAACTTTTATCAAATTAGAAACATTTGTGTCAGCATTGACTTTTTCTTGAATAACGATCAGAAAGTTGTATGTGAAGCATGTCGTACAAAATTATACTCAAGTGAAGCAAAACATTCACAAAATTGAACGGGTTAACCTAGTCTCTCAATATTATCAAAATCTTTTTAATGGTGTAGCTTAAAACTATTATTATATGAGAAGTATTCTATGAAATTTGTTCATAACCAAATTTCTTTCAATTATACATACATGATACTGAGAATAAATTTTCAATGAACGGAGTGTTCTTGTGTATGTTTTTGCACATGCAATTTTTTATTAAAATCATCTTTTTGAAAAAAATACTTTATGATATAAATAAAATCAATTTATGTATAATGATACAAACATAGATATAACACATTTTTCTATATGCATCATGTATTACTATATTTGTAACTTAATTATTTAGATCATCTTGTGTTACACGGCTATAAAGCTAGTTATATTATAATACATAATGACAACTTTTCATATTCAACCATTATGAGACGCAGTAATATTGAATGTTCATTAACACTCCGGCAACTATCCCAGTTAACAAGAAGCAATCCTTCGCCTGAGCATTCCAACCGACTCCCTCAATTGAATGGTGTGAATCATTTATCAATTATCGGTTACGACTGAAACCCCCAAATCATCAAACCAATCCCAATTGAATCGCTACATATGGTTATTTATACTATCAGAATGCAACATCTTGAGTTCCGGCTGTCTAATCTACAATTGTTTCAACCAAAGCATTGAATTTAAGGTGATTACTATTCAACTTAATTTGATTTGATTTGATTTGATTCTCTGTTTAACCTAATTATGATTTAGACACCGTAATTTTATGACTATCGATCATAAACAGGACCAATGTTGATCTGGCTGACTCCTCCAAACGCAATCCAGGTTTGTCTTGTTCAATTTCAATTCAATGGATTTCTTTAATTGCATTTTGGTCGTGATTTGTGTTAGATGAAGAAACTGGATCCTGCTTGGTAGGCTGTTCATGACATATTAGGTTATGGCTTCAATTTAATCATTTGAAAGTGATAATATGATAATATCATATTCTGATTATGTACTTCTCAACATGTTTCTATATTTTTTTTGTTGATAATTTTATAACTTTCTATGAAGATGAGTTTAAATGAAATTTATAGTATATTAATTCTTCAATACATATACTTTAATAGTGGGTAAGCTCTTTGCAGAGTTACAAACAAAATTTGAAGATTGAATTTTGAATATTGTTACACACACACTTATTCATGTGTATCTTTATTAATTGTTAATATAATGATTTACCTTTTTTCTTTATTTTCATGACATGTTCTTGATTATGCTATGATGACTTTTGTCGATGGACAATCATCAAAGTAATTCTATTGCTTAAGTTTGTTTTAAGAACAAAACAGACATTTGGAGGAGTTTTATTAGATGGTATGTGTTTTATATGTCAGTTGATTGCTATATCATGTGTGGCTAAAGGTTCTGGTTCTTTAAACGATGCTGCAACAAACAAGTATGATTTGGATGCTTGGTTTTCTACATCCAAAACTTCCAAAAAACTTATTTTATGTTATTTATCTCTTTCATTCGATTAACCATAAGATTTTTAATTCATTTTCAATGTTTTATTCAACAAAATAATCTTTTTTAGATTAACAGGTGATGTCATGTGTTGCAGAAGATGATGAAAACAGGGAGTCAATCCTCATACGTAGGAAACTCATACCATGATGAGTGTGTGAAGGATGGCGAGATACGAGTTTATGGAGTTGACTTCTTCCGGTTAGTTAGTGACCAAGTTTGATGTTTTGTGTTTTATCATATTAATATCAGCCTGAAGACCTCTTATATCACCAAGCCTTTTGTTAGCATCCCAAACAAGGACTCCTAAGGCCATTTTTCCAAGAAGACACTCGACTGCGGATTCATTTGCACGAGGCGGGATTGATGAAAAATCTTCTGTGTTTTCATCTACAAGCATGAGTCCATATGGTTCAATTTCAGGCACTAAAGTTAGGTTTGTAAATGAACCCCCAAATCATCAAACCGATCCCAATTGAATCGCTACATATGGTTATTTATACTATCAGAATGCAACATCTTGAGTTCCGGCTGTCTAATCTACAATTGTTTCAACCAAAGCATTGAATTTAAGGTGATTACTATTCAACTTAATTTGATTTGATTTGATTTGATTCTCTGTTTAACCTAATTATGATTTAGACACCGTAATTTTATGACTATCGATCATAAACAGGACCAATGTTGATTAATTGTGATTCGTTCTTTATTTATATTATACATTTTCACACATCAAGTTTTTGGCGCCGTTGCCGGGGACACAGTTAGAGGCGTATTAAGAACGACTCGAGTTAAGATTTGCCTTGTTTACTACTTTTCTTTCTTATTTGCTTTGTTTATTAGTTTAAAATAGTTTAGCTAATTAATAATTATTTTATTTATTTTAATAGTCGTACAAAACCGTCTTCCAGTTCATCTACATCCGTCGGTAATACGTTTTCTTCTCCTACTTTTTCTGAACCCGTCATTAGGGATAGGATTATGGGCGACGCGAATCCACTACCAAGGAGGACAGTTGCAGACAGGGCCCGTCCGGTCGATGCTGGCGCGAGATCCAGCATTGCTCCACCAGCTATAGGAGTTCAAACGACTTGGTAGATTCCATCTAACGTTCTGAACACGATTGCTCATTCTGCTCAGTTTCACGGGTTGCTCCACGAGAACCCGCATTCTCATCTCACTCGTATTGCACGTATCTGCGACACGTTTCATCTTGCCGGCGTATCCGAAGACGCCATAAAACTCCGAATCTTTCCGTTCTCACTCGTTGATCATGCGAGTCTGTGGCTTGAGTCCCTCCCACAGGGGTCTATTGCTACTTGGGCTGCCATGCAGACCCAATTTCTGGAAAAATACGATCCTCCGGCTAAGGCCGCTCGTTTGCGTAACCAGATTCATTCTTTCCAGATGGAGGACACTGAGAGTTTCTACGAGGCGTGAGAGAGATTCAAAAACCTACTTTCTTTATGTCCGAACCACGGCTTGCAAGACTGGGCGGTTGTTGAAAAGTTCTATAACGGAGTGACATACGCGACTCAGAATATGCTTGACACTGCTGCAGGAGGCAACTTACTGACAACGAAAGATACGGATGAGTGCATTGCCTTATTTAACGGTTTAGCCATGAGTGGATACCAGCGACCACCAGTTAAGAGTACCAAAACCGTTGATTCCCTATCACGCGGCATGCATTCGGTGGACACGAGCACTGCACTTGCGGCACAAGTTGAAGCGTTAGCAAAGATCGTGAAGGGCTTGCAGGTGAAAAGTAAGTTATGCGAGATCTGCAGAGGGGGACACGATACCGTTCAATGCCCCGTAGGTTTCCAGGAGTAGGCAGTCGACTTCGTTAATAATACAAACCGAAATCAACATTCTTTCAATTCTTATAATTCGGGGTGGAGAGGTAACCAAAACTCAAACTGGAGGAACGGAAATCAGTCCGGCTTCCAGCAACGTCAGAGCCTATTCCATGATTCCGGTGAGGGACCGAGTAGTGGGGAAAAGAAGCCCACGTTAGAGGAGATGATGGCACAGCAGACACAGATGTTGTCGCAGTATATGACTCGGGGGGACTCCCGTCACAAAGAAACTCAAGAGAAATTCCGGGAGCACGAGTCATTCATGAGAAATCAAGGAGCATCAATTCAAAATCTTAAGCGTCAGATGGGAGAGATAGCAAGTCGTCTAAATGAGAGGTCGCCAGGTACACTTCCAAGTAACACGGAACAAAATCCGACGGCGTTTGCGAAGGCTGTGACGACGAGGAGCGGTGCGGGGGCACGTAGCAAGCCCGTGATTCAAGAGGCGACGAGAGGAGTCGTTAACAAACCTGCGGTAGATGTGGAGGAGCAGGTAGACGAAGAGATTCAGTTGGAGTCTCCACCGGCCAGGGTGCATCAAAGGCACAGCCCAGGAAGTACAGCACAGGCCGAGAACCAACCATTACCCAGCACACCACCGAGAGTCTATAAACCTAGACTCCCGTATCCCGGGAGAGTCCGTAAGGATAGAGACGAGGAGCAGAACTCCAAATTTCTTGATCTTCTGAAGCAACTTCATCTTAATGTCCCATTCCTTGAGGCACTCACGCAAATGCCCTCTTAAGGACATTCTTTCAAACAAAGAGAAGTTAGCCGAAGTCTCTTCCATTCCTCTGAGTGTTGGTTGCTCTACAGTCTTGCAGAGAAAGTTACCAGAAAAGATGTCCGGTCCTGGGAGTTTCACAATTCCCTGCATCTTGAGTGATAATACGGTCGTCCATGCGCTGGCAGATCTTGGTGCCAGTATTAATCTCATGTCGTATTTCGTGTATCGCAAGTTGGGTCTAGGCGAACCGAGGTCTACCCATATGAGTATCCAGCTTGATGATCGTTCTGTGAAATACCCCCGAGGGATGGTCGAGAACATGCTTGTTCGTGTCGACAAGTTCATCTTCCCGTTGGACTTTGTCATCCTGGACATGAACGATGATGATAGTTTCCCACTTATCTTGGGCCGACCATTCCTTGCCACTGCACAGGCGTTGATCGATGTCTGCGAGGGTAAATTAATCTTAAGAGTTAAGGATGAGAACGTCACCTTTGACGTTCGACAGTCACTGAAACACCCCAAGGCTGCTGATGACTCCTTATACTTCATTGATACCATCATGGAGCATGTTGGGGAGTTTCTCAGCGAAATCTGTGGAGGATCTGCCTCCGACACCCAGATTCTCGATAGAGAGATTCCAGAGATTGAGATGGTTGTCGTAACTAATCAGTCCTTAGATGACGACACCGAGTCGCATAACCCTGATTCTGGTGTATCTGCTAAGATCGTACGAGACGATCCGATTGACCGACCTTCGGTCGAGATTCCTCCTTCTTCCTTAGAGATTAAGGATTCGCCTGCCCACTTTGAGTATGCGTTTTTAGATGAAGAGAGGAAGCTGCCGGCTATCATTGCATCTACTTTGACGGAGGTCAAGAAGGCGAATGTGGTTGTCTTGGATATCGAGGGTTGTCATGAAGAGCTTGTGGAGGATACCTCTATGGAAGTAGATGATACGCAATTTGACCCGGGAGGTGACATTGAAGGAATAGAAAGATTAATTCTCAGAGACACCACAGAAGAGGGAACATGTATACTTGAATCAAACGAACTTGAAAGTGAGAATATGTAACATCCCGAAATTTCCAAAATGATATTAATTATTACTTAATAATAGAGGGAAAGTTGACTCGGGTTCGGGAAATAAATAATAGAGTAGGAGTTGGTATGAGTCGGGCTAGTGTTAGATTAATTGAGATGGGTTAAATGAAAATGGGCCTTAGGTCCATGGGCTTTAAGGGATATAAATATCCCCTAAACCACCATAAAACCCAAAACCTCATCTCTTTCCATTCTAATCTCTACACATTCAAAACACACACATCATAAACGAGCAGGATCCGAGAGAGAGTAAACGTTAGTTGGTGCTAGATTGTCGTGACGAACCAAAGCAACAAGACCAGCTCGTGTTCGTAAGTTCGACTCGTTCAAGGTACGTTTATGGTTAGAAATCGTTCGTATAGGTTCGGTTTGATTTGAGAAATGGTAGATCTGAGTTTGTATGGTAAAAACGAATCCAACAAAGCTAAACTTACTGAAAATGGTTATGATTTGATGGGTTAATCGATTGATAAAAAGGACCCGTAACCTATATGCCTAAATCGCACCCTCTAAACATCGATGTTAGGTCGATTTGATAGTTGGGGTTTGTAGGCGCTGGTCAGACGATTCCATGGGTACCTAAATCGAGTTATTTGGTTAAGGAACGAAGGATTTAAGAGCGAACAGAACCTGCAGACGACAACTTCGCCTGCATGCTAAGTTCGCCTGATGAACTTCGCCTGCAAGCTAAGTTCGCCTGATGAACTTCGCCTAAAGCTAAGTTCGCCTAAGGTTTAACTTCGCCTAAAGCTAAGTTCGCCTAAGGTTTAACTTCGCCTAAAGCTAAGTTCGTCTAAGGTTTAACTTCGCCTAAAGCTAAGTTCGCCTAAGGTTTAACTTCGCCTAAAGCTAAGTTCGCTTAAGGTTTAACTTCGCCTAAAGTTAAGTTCGCTTAGAAAATAAATTAAAAACCTAATGGAAAATGTGTTAAGACAGTTAATGTAAATAAAATTTTTCCAAGCTGACCTGGCAGCTCGACCCTAGCCAGGGGCTCTGCCCCTTGGACCCTGCTAGGGGCTGCCGCCCCTAGACCCCGCTGCCAGGGGCGCTACCCCCGGACCCCCGTTCGTTGTGGGTAGTAGTTAAGACTGGAAAGATGATATGAGTAGTGATAGTTGTTTGATACGTGTACTTGTTATACAGTCAGCCGTGCACAGCTGAAGAAAGGGATTACGATTAACGGTGAACGTAACCGTGTTCAGGTGAGTTTCTAGCCCCATTCCTTGTTATGTTTTCGGGGCTGTGTGCATACTCGATTTGTTGTTAATACATTTATCCTAAGTGATAAGTGTATGTCATATGTGATATGTGTGATAGATATGAATGATTGTTTGTCGGTACGCGAACGATCTTCGGATGTTGCGCGTACTGTCAGGTTAAAAATAAAGGTACGAATATTATATATCAAAGATGTATGAATATTTCAAATGAATACTTGTCGGGGCGTGAACGATCTTCGGATATTGCACGTAACGACAAGGGGTATGGTTGTTAAATGAATGAGGTAAGGAATGCCTAGAGTGTTCTTATGTTATAATGTAAGTATGTGTATATAGGTACACGAATGGCATGTGAGTTCTACGTTCGACATAGTAAGTTAGGATGGCAAATCCCTCTAGCTTCTGTCGGACATAGACTCGGCTGGTGATGGCGTAGTTAAGGACTGCGAGCCTTATACGTGAAGTAGATGATATATGTAAACGTAGATAAGGACTGCGAACCTTATACGTAATGTAGATAGGCGTCAGCATAGGAAAGGACTGTGAACCTTATACGTGCTGATTTTGTAGCATAGGGGAGGACTGCGAACCTCGTACGTGCTATGAATTAGGTTGCAACGTAGGGAAGGACTGCGAACCTTGTACGTGTTGTGGATGTATTTCAGCATAGGAAAGGACTGTGAACCTTATACGTGCTGATTTTGTAGCATAGGGGAGGACTGCGAACCTCGTACGTGCTATGAATTAGGTTGCAACATAGGGAAGGACTGCGAACCTTGTACGTGTTCTGGATGTACTATGGTATAGGGAAGGACCGCGATCCTTGTACGTACCATAAATGGTGAACATAGGTAAGGAATGCGAACCTTGTACGTGTTCACGACCTTGAGTACAGGTATAGACGGTGAACTATGAACGTACTCTCGGTAGACTGAGGTTAGTGATTGTAGATATGTATGTATGTATGTATGGTAGCAAGTATGTATGTAGAACAGAAGGGTAACTAGTGAAGTATGGATATGTATCTACAGATATGTATGTATGTGTATGTATTGTATGGCGTTCGATTAACTAGAACTCACTCAGCGTAGCTGACTTTTAGTATGCACGCAGGTGAGCTGATTATAGAGTTAGCATGAGGATGACACACGGCATGGATTGAACGGCTGGCATCTGAAGAAAGAAGTAAAGATGTTTTAAATATAAAGTTTTGTGTTATGGTATCAAAGAAAAGATTTAATGTTTTGTAACAAATGATTGATGTTTTATATTCCGCGAAAAGTTTTAATAAACTCTGATTTGAAGAACTGTGTTTATGAGTAAATCCGACGCTAAAGTAGGGTCACCGGGTTCGGGGCCTTACAAGTTAGTATCAGAGCATAAGTTCGAGAGATTTAAGCATCCTACATGCTTAGACTCGAACAGAGAATGGGATTTAAGTAAGAAAGGAAAGAAGATGCCAGTTCAAGAATGCCATGTGTCGCTCAAGCAAGATCAGTAAAGGTAAAGTGCATGATTAAATGATATATGTTAATGAGAAAGGAAAGATATGTGAACGATAAGGATAGAACTAATTGATTGTTTGATGTGACTAACTGCTTAAGTAGAACCAGCACAAAGAGACTCATAAAGGGAAGTGTATAGGACACGGAAAGCAATGTGATCAGCTAGTCACAGCTGGCCACTGTTATTACCTGTTAGCCTTGCTATCCTTGTACTATATAGTTCCTTGAGTGAGGATGTTTGTGTTGTCCCTTTTAGAATACTGATGGCTGGAGCTGGAGAATTTGTGGGAACTGGGGGTCGCACTGGACGTCGTGGCAGGCCTCGTCTTGTCCGGCAACCCTCGGTAGAAGAAGCTTCCCACACCGAAGATGAAAGAAGCGTCGCTGGAGGAGACCAGAACAACAACGAAGAAGTTCAACTTAGCCCTGCAGTTCAAGCAGCCATTGTTCAAGCTGTAGTTGCTGCTGTGAAGAACCTGAATCCCGAAGGATCTGCTGGAAGCCGTGAACGAACTGCTGAAGGGGCGGGTGGTGATGGTAGGAAGGATGGGGAGGGAGAAAGAGGGGCCTCGAGTGAGGATAAGTCTGTGAAAGTCGATGACAGGAGAAGAGGCCAAGGTGGGTGCAACTATAAGTCCTTCAAAGGATGCGACCCGCCAAAGCTGACTGGGTTGGGAGACGCAATCGCTACTCTCCAATGGATAGCCACTATGGACAAGGTTATCCGCATTAGCGAATGCCGTCCCGACCAAGCTGTGGGTTACGCTACTCAGTCATTTGAGGAAGAAGCTATGTATTGGTGGGAAGGTGTGGAGCAGAGAAAGACTAGGGATGAGATCAAGGCGTTGAGATGGGACGATCTGAAGGAGTTGGTGATGAAAAAGTTCTGCGCAGATGCCGAGGTTGAAAGGACGGAGATGAAGTTCCTGAATTTAAAGGCCGGTATGATGACGCATCGTGAGTATACTACTGAATTCAACCGACTATCTAGGTTGGTGCCTGATATGGTTGACACTGAGGTCAAAAGAATCAAATGTTATGTGAGGGGATTGCCACAAAAAGTCCGCATGTTGGTCAGGGCAAATAAACCTGCTACTTTTGACTCTGCTGTTGAACTTGCAGAAGTGGTTTATGCTGACCTGGCTGAGGACGATGTGGTGGTGGGGGAAAAGAAGGAGAAGAAATGGGCTACCTCTGCTAAGCGGTCTGGCGAGATGGTGACAACAACTGATGAGAGGAAGGCCAAGGTTGGGAACAAGGATGCGTGTAAGACGTGTGGGCGAGTGCACCCGGGGGAATGCAGGATTGGGACAGATAGGTGCTATCGGTGCGGAAAGGGTGGGCATTACTCTCGAGACTGCCCTGATCGTCCAAAGTGCTACGAATGCGGAAAAGCTGACCACATGGCTAGGGATTGCAAGGAATCAGGGGCGGGAGGTGCGGAAAGATAAAGACTTGGGGAAACTGCAGAGAGGAACGCTTGATGAAGGAATAATTGTTCATGCAATGGTTTTATTAAGTTGCTTTTGCTTAAGGACTTGTTGTGTGTTAAGGTTTAAAACTTATGGTTATCAGTGACGTGTAATATATTGAGTAGGTTATGAATGATTATTATGTTATGATGAAATGTTGTTTTAGACAATAGTGTTAAAAGTACTAATCGAAGCCCTTGGAGGTATGAGATGAGTTGTGGTACATCGAGGGTCTCATGGACAAGCTACCTTAAATAGCTAAAACACATGACCACCATTCGATGACTGCAAAGTCGGAAGTAAGAAGGATAACTCAGAAAGCGAAGGCGATTCAATAAAGCGTGTAAATATAAGAAGTTTTCCTTTTATAGGGAATAAGTTAGGTTTCGGGGACGAAACCTCTTTAAGGAGGGAAGACTTGTAACATCCCGAAATTTCCAAAATGATATTAATTATTACTTAATAATAGAGGGAAAGTTGACTCGGGTTCGGGAAATAAATAATAGAGTAGGAGTTGGTATGAGTCGGGCTAGTGTTAGATTAATTGAGATGGGTTAAATGAGAATGGGCCTTAGGTCCATGGGCTTTAAGGGATATAAATATCCCCTAAACCACCATAAAACCCAAAACCTCATCTCTTTCCATTCTAATCTCTACACATTCAAAACACACACACCATAAACGAGCAGGATCCGAGAGAGAGTAAACGTTAGTTGGTGCTAGATCGTCGTGACGAACCAAAGCAACAAGACCAGCTCGTGTTCGTAAGTTCGACTCGTTCAAGGTACGTTTATGGTTAGAAATCGTTCGTATAGGTTCGGTTTGATTTGAGAAATGGTAGATCTGAGTTTGTATGGTAAAAACGAATCCAACAAAGCTAAACTTACTGAAAATGGTTATGATTTGATGGGTTAATCGATTGATAAAAAGGACCCGTAACCTATATGCCTAAATCGCACCCTCTAAACATCGATGTTAGGTCGATTTGATAGTTGGGGTTTGTAGGCGCTGGTCAGACGATTCCATGGGTACCTAAATCGAGTTATTTGGTTAAGGAACGAAGGATTTAAGAGCGAACAGAACCTGCAGACGACAACTTCGCCTGCAAGCTAAGTTCGCCTGATGAACTTCGCCTGCAAGCTAAGTTCGCCTGATGAACTTCGCCTAAAGCTAAGTTCGCCTAAGGTTTAACTTCGCCTAAAGCTAAGTTCGCCTAAGGTTTAACTTCGCCTAAAGCTAAGTTCGCCTAAGGTTTAACTTCGCCTAAAGCTAAGTTCGCCTAAGGTTTAACTTCGCCTAAAGCTAAGTTCGCTTAAGGTTTAACTTCGCCTAAAGTTAAGTTCGCTTAGAAAATAAATTAAAAACCTAATGGAAAATGTGTTAAGACAGTTAATGTAAATAAAATTTTTCCAAGCTGACCTGGCAGCTCGACCCCAGCCAGGGGCTCTGCCCCTTGGACCCTGCTAGGGGCTGCCACCCCTAGACCCCGCTGCCAGGGGTGCTGCCCCCGGACCCCCGTTCGTTGTGGGTAGTAGTTAAGACTAGAAAGATGATATGAGTAGTGATAGTTGTTTGATACGTGTACTTGTTATACAGTCAGCCGTGCACAGCTGAAGAAAGGGATTACGATTAACGGTGAACGTAACCGTGTTCAGGTGAGTTTCTAGCCCCATTCCTTTGTTATGTTTTCGGGGCTGTGTGCATACTCGATGTGTTGTTAATACATTTATCCTAAGTGATAAGTGTATGTCATATGTGATATGTGTGATAGATATGAATGATTGTTTGTCGGTACGCGAACGATCTTCGGATATTGCGCGTACTGTCAGGTTAAAAATAAAGGTACGAATATTATATATCGAAGATGTATGAATATTTCAAATGAATACTTGTCGGGGCGTGAACGATCTTCGGATATTGCACGTAACGACAAGGGGTATGGTTGTTAAATGAATGAGGTAAGGAATGCCTAGAGTGTTCTTATGTTATAATGTAAGTATGTGTATATAGGTACACGAATGGCATGTGAGTTCTACGTTCGACATAGTAAGTTAGGATGGCAAATCCCTCTAGCTTCTGTCGGACATAGACTCGGCTGGTGATGGCGTAGTTAAGGACTGCGAGCCTTATACGTGAAGTAGATGATATATGTAAACGTAGATAAGGACTGCGAACCTTATACGTAATGTAGATAGGCGTCAGCATAGGAAAGGACTGTGAACCTTATACGTGCTGATTTTGTAGCATAGGGGAGGACTGCGAACCTTGTACGTGCTATGAATTAGGTTGCAACATAGGGAAGGACTGCGAACCTTGTACGTGTTGTGGATGTATTTCAGCATAGGAAAGGACTGTGAACCTTATACGTGCTGATTTTGTAGCATAGGGGAGGACTGCGAACCTCGTACGTGCTATGAATTAGATTGCAACATAGGGAAGGACTGCGAACCTTGTACGTGTTGTGGATGTACTATGGTATAGGGAAGGACCGCGATCCTTGTACGTACCATAGATGGTGAACATAGGTAAGGACTGCGAACCTTGTACGTGTTCACGACCTTGAGTACAGGTATAGACGGTGAACTATGAACGTACTCTCGGTAGACTGAGGTTAGTGATTGTAGATATGTATGTATGTATGTATGGTAGCAAGTATGTATGTAGAACAGAAGGGTAACTAGTGAAGTATGGATATGTATCTACAGATATGTATGTATGTGTATGTATTGTATGGCGTTCGATTTACTAGAACTCACTCATCGTAGCTGACTTTTAGTATGCACGCAGGTGAGCTGATTATAGAGTTAGCATGAGGATGACACATGGCATGGATTGAACGGCTGGCATCTGAAGAAAGAAGTAAAGATGTTTTAAATATAAAGTTTTGTGTTATGGTATCAAAGAAAAGATTTAATGTTTTGTAACAAATGATTGATGTTTTATATTCCGCGAAAAGTTTTAATAAACTCTGATTTGAAGAACTGTGTTTATGAGTAAATCCGACGCTAAAGTAGGGTCACCGGGTTCGGGGCCTTACAGGATACGACCTACGAAACAACAAAATAAAAAGTTGACACACAGCAAAGATGACATCCTCCTTCATTACACGACTCGTATAAAGTTTGGTCCGGGCAAGTATAAGTCTTGGTGGTCCGACCCGCTCAGTTTTTCAAAATCTCTTTAAATTTTTCTGGTAAGTTTTTCCTGACTACTAGTAGACAAATAAAACGAAACGGGTCGAGTGGAAAACGGATTAAGGAGAAGCCACCTGATTGAAATTGAGATTTGGGGTCAGGCTGAGGACCCGTTACACTAAGCGCTCTCTGGAGACAGCCCGAGTTGTAGAGTTTGTATTATGAGTCTTTTTATTATTTGTTTTTATTTGTTTTATTTTTATTTATATTTATAAATACAAAAAAAAAATATTTAATAAAAATCAAAAAAATTCAAAAAAAATTCAAAAACACAAAAATATGTTTATTTCTTATGTATTTGTTTTCTGTTTTGTACGCCGCTTCATGCGAGCGAGTTTGAGTTTTTACAGGTATTATTATGCGCATGGTAGCTCTGATGGCGTTTTGGAACTGGTTCACCCGAGGTTGCGGCCGCGAATGAAATGCTATACGGTCGTTCGTTTGAGTCATACACAGCTGATGAAGAATCTGCATCTAAACCAGGGGAGTAACCCGTTCTCTGTTTTACTTTTTGCTTTAAGTTTTAATTTTATTTTTCAGTTTTTATTTTATTTTATTTCTTTTCCTTGTTCTCATCGAGGACGATTTTGTTCTAAGTGTGGGGATGGGAATTTATTTTACTTAGTTGTAGAAAAAATTTAAAAATAAAAAATTTAAAAAATAAAAAGTTTTCACTTGTTTTTCGTTTTCGTACGTTGTTTAAGTTTAAAAAAAAAGAAAAAAAAAGAAAAAAATGTCCCTTGTTTTTAGTTTCTTTTGCGTTAAAGTCGGAGATAATGATTTTATTCGGAAATCGATTTTTCAAACTACTAATAATATGAGATAAATAAAAGAAAACGCACTTAACTTGGGATGTGTCGGTAGGCTCAGCCTTGAAAATGAAAGGGCAAATTTGATAAAACGGTTAAACGGAAATCTTTTGTGGGTAAAGCGTTTTGTCCGTGGAAAATAAGCAATGAAAGGTCGGGCCATACTCAAGCCTCAAATTTTGGTATGAAAAATTGGAAATATCATAAGTTTTTAAAAATCTGAATACGTTATCATATGATGCTTGGGTAGGTTTAACGTTAGAGTATGCCGTGTAGCCTGTGATATAAATCTTAAAATGCTAGTTTAGTGTTTTACACCTCATCGACGTATGGTTTTATAACCTTAAATCCTGTATTGATGGGATGCTTCGGGTCCGGAGACCATGGGTCTGTATGCAATCTATTTAGCTGGGTATTCACAATTCCTAAGTGGGGTTGTGAATATTTAAAATAAAGCCAAAGAGCAAACCCTTTTAAGTCTATAAACATGATCATAACAGTACGAAAGTACAAATACACTACAGACTTGATCATCCACGCTGTTAGTCATGTGGGGTCCCCTTGCTCGCGTCTCATTACCATTAAGAAACGGACCACAAGGGACACGCTACATGTAAGCCCTACAGATAAAATTTTGCATACTCACCTATGGTGAAGGATTTGGGGTATTGCTTGATAACGGGGGTATGTCATGTTGTGGGGAGCACTGGCTATAAATAATTGAACCTTAATCATATCTAATGGCTGCTTGGTAGACTTTGATGCTTAAGCTTAGGTGGATAAAAAATACCCTTGATCGTCTTAACTATTCATAAATATGGAGCAACAAAGTTTTAATTCTGCTAACTTTGAGGTTTAAGTCAAGTTGGGGTGGTCTGGTCCGGTAAAAGCAGAAAATAAGCGAGTCTTAATTGTGTAAACCACTGAGTATTATTGTCGGATCTTATTTGTCTCGGTAAAGATTAAGGCATGGGTTTAGGTGGACAAGAATATCGATGATCGCGGTTTTTGCGTTTTTCTGAGCTTTAAAATATAACCTATATGTTTGATTTAACTTTGATTTTCCGATTCTGATCCAACTGCAGTAAAATCTTTTTCAGGGACGAAAAAGTCTTAAGTGTGGGGATGTTTGATGTGTTGAATAACACACTTATATTTCCTTACAATTTTATAATGTTTTAATGATTTAATATCAAATTTATGTAAGTTTAGGAGGTTAAGTGCAAAGTTTTACAAAGTTGAAATGTTTTGTGTATGTTATGGAAAGATGTGAAAAAAAAGGCAAGAAAAAGAGAACTTGGAGGGTTTAAGTATCAAAGTTTCAAAGTTTAATCAAGGCCCGACCCAAGCCCACAAGTTAGGAGCCTTGTATAATATTATATTAAGTTAAAATAAAGAGTTTCCAGCTATAATTCATTCATTAATCCCGAAATACACAAGAACCCTAACCCTAACCTTAAAGTTCCGATCGGACAGCTTCATCAGCCGACGGCAGCAAGAAAAAAAGAAAAGAAAAAGGAAGAAAGGAGGCGGCTGGTGTCTATTGGCGGCTGAAAAAGAAGAAGGAACCTTTGGGCAGCTGCTAGGGGCTTCAATACATCACAAATCTCAGCCATATTACTTAGTAACACATCTTTAAACTTTAATTATTGTCAAAAACCTTAACTTTGATTGATTTGGTCTTTTGTTTTACATTGTATTGCAATTGATTGATAGATTGAGTTATAATTGATTGAGTTTGGATCTTGAATGAATTTTATAATGTTTATGATGATGTTTGTGATGTTTTTATTAAGTGTTTGCTGCTGTCCAAAATCTATGTTAGGCTAAACTTGTTTGTTCTACCTAGGATAGATGATTGTTGAATAATTTTAACTTGTTTAATGGTTTATTAATGTTCAAGACTTAAATTATTGATGTAAAGTTTAACTAAACCATAAATTAGATTGTGTGTGATGGCTGTGTTTTATTTGTAATTACTTATAATCCTCTTGCATTAGTTAATTGAATCGGTTTTGATTAATTGATTGCTTGTTAAGCTCTTTACTTGGTGTTTTGGGTTTATTTGCGGGATGCGCAACCGTAGGGATAAGTGGGTAATATATCATCTAAAATCAGTTAAAATACACCTTCTTTGAGACCGAGAGGTGATAAGAAGTAATATTTCTCGTTGCTTATACTTGTTAGAATTAAGACCGCGCGAGAGCGGGTTTTGTCTTGTCAAGTTTGAGTGTTTATGTGCAATTAGTTGGTTTAATTTGGGTTAAGTTAAATTGTTCCTCTATCCTTGGTTGCGTAGTATTCGTTTCCATTAGGATAGTGTGTCGAGGAGACCGAAAGGAGAGTCGATATTTGAACACGTTAATAATTGTTTTTCCGGTTTGTTCTTTAAAAATCAACTAAAATAAGTTAAAGTTTGTTAGAGAGACTGAGAGGTAATTTGACTTTCTTAAACAAGTTTTGGTTGTGTCATCTTTTATAACCGGTGTCTTGAATGTTTTCAATCCGTTGTCTTGTTATATCTTTCAACATGATTCATACCTAGGTAGACGTTTTTATCACTGCAGTCAAAGTTTTCAAAGAGTTTTGTTAAAAGTTTTCGTTTAATTAAGTTAAGTAGTTTAATAAATTCTAAAATAAATCATTTAAATATTATTTTGGTGAGTCTTAGTTAGAGTTTTCTTAATCATAAACGTTTTCACGTGTCTTTGAGTTCGACATCCGGACTTCCTTGATGCTATACTATTTATGATCGGTACACTTGCCGGTTTTGTGTGGTTTCTATAGGACTTTCGTTTTTATAAATTTAAAGCTTAATTGTGATTCGTTCTTTATTTATATTATACATTTTCACATATCAACTTCTGACATGGTTATCAATACTTCTAACTTTTATCAAATTAGAAACATTTGTGTCAGCATTGACTTTTTCTTGAATAACGATCAGAAAGTTGTATGTGAAGCATGTCGTACAAAATTATACTCAAGTGAAGCAAAACATTCACAAAATTGAACGGGTTAACCTAGTCTCTCAATATTATCAAAATCTTTTTAATGGTGTAGCTTAAAACTATTATTATATGAGAAGTATTCTATGAAATTGGTTCATAACCAAATTTCTTTCAATTATACATACATGATACTGAGAATAAATTTTCAATGAACGGAGTGTTCTTGTGTATGTTTTTGCACATGCAATTTTTTATTAAAATCATCTTTTTGAAAAAAATACTTTATGATATAAATAAAATCAATTTATGTATAATGATACAAACATAGATATAACACATTTTTCTATATACATCATGTATTACTATATTTGTAACTTAATTATTTAGATCATCTTGTGTTACACGGCTATAAAGCTAGTTATATTATAATACATAATGACAACTTTTCATATTCAACCATTATGAGACGCAGTAATATTGAATGTTCATTAACACTCCGGCAACTATCCCAGTTAACAAGAAGCAATCCTTCGCCTGAGCATTCCAACCGACTCCCTCAATTGAATGGTGTGAATCATTTATCAATTATCGGTTACGACTGAAACCCCCAAATCATCAAACCAATCCCAATTGAATCGCTACATATGGTTATTTATACTATCAGAATGCAACATCTTGAGTTCCGGCTGTCTAATCTACAATTGTTTCAACCAAAGCATTGAATTTAAGGTGATTACTATTCAACTTAATTTGATTTGATTTGATTTGATTCTCTGTTTAACCTAATTATGATTTAGACACCGTAATTTTATGACTATCGATCATAAACAGGACCAATGTTGATCTGGCTGACTCCTCCAAACGCAATCCAGGTTTGTCTTGTTCAATTTCAATTCAATGGATTTCTTTAATTGCATTTTGGTCGTGATTTGTGTTAGATGAAGAAACTGGATCCTGCTTGGTAGGCTGTTCATGACATATTAGGTTATGGCTTCAATTTAATCATTTGAAAGTGATAATATGATAATATCATATTCTGATTATGTACTTCTCAACATGTTTCTATATTTTTTTTGTTGATAATTTTATAACTTTCTATGAAGATGAGTTTAAATGAAATTTATAGTATATTAATTCTTCAATACATATACTTTAATAGTGGGTAAGCTCTTTGCAGAGTTACAAACAAAATTTGAAGATTGAATTTTGAATATTGTTACACACACACTTATTCATGTGTATCTTTATTAATTGTTAATATAATGATTTACCTTTTTTCTTTATTTTCATGACATGTTCTTGATTATGCTATGATGACTTTTGTCGATGGACAATCATCAAAGTAATTCTATTGCTTAAGTTTGTTTTAAGAACAAAACAGACATTTGGAGGAGTTTTATTAGATGGTATGTGTTTTATATGTCAGTTGATTGCTATATCATGTGTGGCTAAAGGTTCTGGTTCTTTAAACGATGCTGCAACAAACAAGTATGATTTGGATGCTTGGTTTTCTACATCCAAAACTTCCAAAAAACTTATTTTATGTTATTTATCTCTTTCATTCGATTAACCATAAGATTTTTAATTCATTTTCAATGTTTTATTCAACAAAATAATCTTTTTTAGATTAACAGGTGATGTCATGTGTTGCAGAAGATGATGAAAACAGGGAGTCAATCCTCATACGTAGGAAACTCATACCATGATGAGTGTGTGAAGGATGGCGAGATACGAGTTTATGGAGTTGACTTCTTCCGGTTAGTTAGTGACCAAGTTTGATGTTTTGTGTTTTATCATATTAATATCAGCCTGAAGACCTCTTATATCACCAAGCCTTTTGTTAGCATCCCAAACAAGGACTCCTAAGGCCATTTTTCCAAGAAGACACTCGACTGCGGATTCATTTGCACGAGGCGGGATTGATGAAAAATCTTCTGTGTTTTCATCTACAAGCATGAGTCCATATGGTTCAATTTCAGGCACTAAAGTTAGGTTTGTAAATGAACTGAGCACATTTGTTCGTTTAACATTAACAGAAACAAACAAAGGCTTCTTATTTGTGTTCGTTCGTTAAGAAAACGAGTGTTTATGGGTTCGTTTTTAATTGTATAAACGAACGATTCACAAACATAAATGAATGAAATAATTAAACGTAGACAAACAAACATAACGAGTGAATTAAACGTGAACAACAATTTGCTGGGATTAAAAAAATAATAAAAGCCAGATTGAATTTAACATAAACAAACAAAGGTTTCTTATTTGTGTTCGTTCGTTAAGAAAACGATAGTTTTTGTGTCTGTTTGTTAATTATACTAACAAACTATTCACAAACATAAATGAATGAAATAATTAAACGTACACAAACAAACATAACGAGCGAATTAAACGTGAACAACAATTTGTTGGGACTAAAATTATAATAAAAGCCAGATTGAATTTAACAGAAACAAACAAAGGTTTCTTATTTGTGTTTGTTCGTTAAGAAAACGATAGTTTTTGTGTCTGTTTGTTAATTATACAAACAAACTATTCACAAACATAAATGAATGAAATAATTAAACGTACACAAACAAACATAACGAGCGAATTAAACGTGAACAACAATTTGTTGGGACTAAAATTATAATAAAAGCCAGATTGAATTTAACATAAACAAACAAAGGTTTTTCTTTGTGTTCGTTCGTTAAGAAAACAATTGTTTTTGTGTTCGTTTGTTAATAGTATAAACGAACGATTCACAAACATAATTGAATGAAATAATTAAACGTAGACGAACAAACATACCGAGCGAATTAAACGTGAACAATTT
Organism: Bidens hawaiensis; assembly: GCF_021521415.1. Lineage (NCBI taxonomy): Eukaryota > Viridiplantae > Streptophyta > Magnoliopsida > Asterales > Asteraceae > Bidens > Bidens hawaiensis. The sequence goes on along the minus strand of NW_027492857.1, from coordinate 421,902 downwards.
GCTGGGACTAAATAAATAATAAAAACCAGATTGAATTGTTGTGGTTCGAAAAAATCTAACTGAATATATAAAGGAATGAACTAAAACAAACGTTAGACTAACAAACATAATCATCAAATGTAGACATGAATAAATGAACAAACATAAACATATGTTCAGGATCATAATTTACGGAACAAGACGAGTTTTTTTTTCATTCGTTTAACTTAATGAAAAAAAAAAGAAGTTGTTCGTGTTCGTTCGTTTGTTGTTAAACAGACATAAACGAACTTTTTATCGAACAGTTCATTGAATTCTCGGTTTGTTAGATAAAGTAGGTTGGCTTGGGTTGAGTTGAAAAACTTTTTTGCAGATTGTGAAATATATATTTATAGATAACTTGTGTTAAATATGATTTTAAATATTTGGACCCGTTATACATGTTCTTTTAACTTTTGTTATGACTATGTCTATTTGATCTATTAGAGATGAAAGTTAAAACTTAAGGTGAACCAACGCCTTCATAAACATTTTATTTCTTTGTGTATATTTCAGGAAGGAATCGAGTTGACGGCATATAAATTTTATGCACAAGTCAGGTAAATATGTGTACCCTTGTAAACCTAGAGAATAATATTATACAAGGATTGTAATTATATTAGTGTTTAATTTATCAGGAGCCGATTATCATACGGGCTGTTACTTTCTTAGCCTATGTAGAGGAACTCGGCACTCAAAAACAGTCGAAGGAGGGACACATTTTTATATTATTTTTATTTTGCAAAATAGTGATACTTGTTCAGTTGTTTGTGATATGTAGGTGGACGATATGAGGCCCGAGTTTAAATCCGGACTTCATGCCTTAACAAGGTTTGTTTCTGAAAGGACCCAGCCCAAACAAGTCGGGTCTAAGGTTATGACCGGACCCATTCTTGCTTGTGTCACTCAACCTTTTCTAGATGCTCTTAATAAAGGTGCAATGCTTATCGCCTACTATAAACTTCTTCATAGCATTCACAGCAGGTTCATTTTAGTTCTATTTGACTTTACTTTTTCTTTATAGATGAGATGAAGGTTTCAAATCTCAGTTTTATTATTTACATTTGAAAGAGCACATTCAAACAAAACAAAAGGGTTAGATGTGATTTGGCTTTTTAATCCCTCCACACCATCTAGAAAAATTATTTAAAACTGATTAGGCAATCTTTTTATAGTAATTACTAAATTATTGATTTTGTTTCTTTTTTTGGAAGTGTAAAAACATAACTTTTAATTTTTTAACCAGGCTCAACCATCACGAACCCACAATGGGTTAGTAAAAATGTCAACTTTATTATCCAATTGTTTTGTTTGATACTGTAAATTGATTGGGGTTCGTCAAGAGGGTTACAAGACAAAATGGTTCCCTACAATCAATTTTTTGTTCAAAACAAAGTGTATAAAAATTATTGTGTTATGTCATTGACATCTGTTTCCATTCTATACTATACTAAATAAGTGTTTACCTTTTACACTAACATTGATCTTTTTAATGTAGAAGTTCGGGTGAACGTTTTAGGAGGGCATACTACTGCACGGTCCCACCTGCCCATCACAACCCATATACTAGATGTAGCTTGCAGGTGTCCTATTGATGGAGTTGATGTCCTGTTACAAATGTACAGCAACAAGCAGCCTGGCCGGTGTTTGGTGACTCGGATAAAGACAAGTGGATTACACAAGCTTCATCAGTTACAGGTAATGATGGAAGAAGTGGTCAACTGCTGGAAGTGGTCAATGATTTGAGCCCTGATATGTACCGGAAAATACAACCCGAACCGTTTCTTCCTGTTTGTCTCGATTGCGTTTTCTGGTTAAAAAATCCAAAAAATTGGAACCGTTTCATTTTCCTTTGTTGCTTTCACCTTTTTTCATTCTCTACCTACAGTGGCAGTTAAGTGTGTCATACACATCTAAAAGTCATGAAAAAAGTCAAAAAGTCAAACCCGTGTTTTTGTTATTCTCTTATGTTACTAAGTTTTGCAATGTATATGTGATCACTCATTAAAATGTTGCAAACCATTTACTGGTACTTATTGGCTAACAACCAGACCGAACTTAAACTGAACGAAGAAAAAAAGGTCCGATTGTCCGGGCTTGGATTCGGTTTGGTCCTTTCTATCTTATAGTTTCAACGATATTCTATATAATTAAATAGCATCATTATTATATGAAATGGTTGTGTACATATTATTAATGGCATTTACTTTATGTTAATATTATGATGTAATTAACAGTTTATTTTCCAAATAAATAAACCACCTTACTGACTGACTTCTCTTTGCATCACCCCTGCGCTGCAATACAACACCATACTGAACACATTTTCATTGTGTCCCCGTCGCAACACGCCGGCACACCTACTAGTATTATATTACTAACATTATGGAAGGATGAGAGAATAATTGCTTAAAAATAGGACATTCTAAACATATTAGTTGACAAATTAGTAAGTTATTATACATAGTATGACTAAACTACCCTTTAACACATCAAACTAACACTTAAAATAAAACACTCTTGATCTAGATCTATCTTTCAATCTTGACCATTTACTACCAAGATCTAACCATCCATATTACTTCCTACACTTTTTAGACATACTCATCTTTTTATGATAACTCTTCCCTCTATATATATGGAGTTATCGTAAAAAGATGAGTGTGTCTAAAAAGTGTAGGAAGAAATCTGGATTGTGTGATCTTGGTAATTAATGGCTAAGATGGAAAGATGGAGTAATTAGTGTCGCAGCCATCGAGCATCACTGCCTACGACCCGGCAAGGGTTTCTAATGATTTCTCTCTTGCCTGTACAACTGTGAAGATGAAGAAGGTAGTGAATTGAAGGACTAAGGCGCTATGATCGAGAAACTAACTGCCCTTTGAAATTAGCGGTGCTTTGAGCATACGTGGAAGAAACTGATGGGTTGTTCTCATGAATAGTAGAATTACGTGTGTAAACCGCTAGTTGCATTTTAATATATATATATATATATATATATATATATATATATATATATATATATAGTTGAAGTCCACTTTTGACATTTGAAAGTCAAACAGTTATACATGTTGCAAACGAGTCACACTTTTGATTATGGGCCAGTTTGCTGTCAAGTTCATAGATCAAAAGGGTAGTTAAGAGATTTTCTTTAATTATTTTGGATTCTACAAGCTATCAAAAGTTAAAAGCTTTTGGCACTTGGGCTACTAATGGGTCAATCATAATATATTAACTCCATGGACATCTTTGGGATTTTTGAAAATTAAGCGTATAAAGTTATGTTAACAAATTACATTTTTTTTGAAAATTAAGCGTATAAAGTTATGTTAACAAATTACATTTTGGCAAAACTCGCTGCTTATTTTGGGTCAAATTCTACTACAGAGTGAATTTTGAATTTGGGGCAATTTGATACTTTTGGTTGAAATTGCTGAAACCGGTCGGATTTTAACTGAGGCAATTTGGGTTCTTAAAACTAAAAACTAACCCAAACGGATTTAAAAAGTTCAAAAATCAAACCCATTCGTTCGTTTATCCACCGTCGGTCGGTGTGATTCAAGGGGTTATTGGAATTCTTTATTTTCATGACGATTAATATACATAAAAGTATAAATATCTAGTAAATATATCTTTTGCCAGTTGATTTTCTTTTTCTACATGATCTTACACAAGTGCATATTTTTTATTTATTTTCTCAAAACGGCTTCTGTAACACCCGGCTAAAGCGGAATACGCCCGAGTGTGACGTACAGACTGCTTAAAACACATGTGACACAATTAAGTGACAATAATATCATTATTTATCTTAAACATCATGTACACAAGTTTGTAACAAAAAATACAAGGAAAAATACAAGAACAATTAACAACTTGTCCATTTATTAATATAACCTAAGTTCTAGTTTCCTCGTCACGGCAGCATTCTCTAAATAAGGTACATGTAGCATATATATAAAATAATGTCAACTAAATGAATAGTTTGTAAGTTCACAAAAGTTTTAATAAAAGTACATAAAAATCTACAATTCTATGAACAAGTGTAAATGAGCAAGTAAAGTCCTTTCCAATTGGGATTGTGCACCAACGTACTCGGATAATGGCGCAAGTAAGTGTCTTTTGCGTTGGTAACAACCAATGTACTCGGATCGGGGGTCCTTATTCCAGTCATAACATCGAGGTCCTGAGTGCATAGGGGGGCTTATGATCATACTTAATGAGGAAATCATGAGCACGTAATCTTTGAGAAAGTAAGCAAATAAACACACAAGTTCATGTAACAAATTGTAGTTTGTAAATAATGAATAAACGAAATTGTAATTTGGATAGGATATATATGCTACCCCCAAAAGTAAAAACGTAAAAAGGGGTGTGAGAAACTCACGTTGAAGTTGAAGACAAACATGAAATTAAACCGAAAGTGCGTAAATGAAACCGAAGCAATTGAACGTCACGAACTAGAATTAAAAGTACAAAATTTATATTAACTAACGGCTTATAAAAAGTAGATAACTCGGGTTTGCCGGGATATCGAAATGCCTAATGTAAATTTTATTATGGAGTTGGATATTATAATATTATTTTATACATTAACGAATGTTAAAGTTTAACGAGCGGAAATATGTATACACATATATAAGATTGTTGGGACTTATATTTTAGACCGACGCATCGAATTAATATTTGGGTGGAAAATGTATTATTCGGTCTCAACCAAGGGTGGATGGCTTGAAGACCAAGTCATGCTAGGCTAGTATAAATAGATGTTTTTATTCATTTGTCTAGTATGAGTGACTGTATTGTGTATGTGTGAGTTTTAGGGTTTTATCCCTTTGAGAAAGTCTCTGCCTCCAGGATGAGCTCTCCTGGTGGCGGCTGAGATATTTCTTAATTGATTGTATGTATGAATGTATGTATTAGTGTTTCATCTTAATGAGAATCATTCGGCTAATATTTCATACTACCTTTTCTATCTTGTTTGTGTTTTGATTACAATTGTTCATCCTACTTTATTGTTGGTTGTTAATCAAATCAGGCTCCAGGCTCTCTCCAAATACACCTCATCCGTCCAACTGATATCATCATTCAAGAGTGAATACGAGTTAGATTCGATCCTAACCCTAGATCCGAGCTCCACACCGTTGATTAGTATTGACTATTATTCACGCTTCCGCACCGGGGCTCGGACCTGTCAATTGGTATCAAAGCCTGGGTTACCGAATCGTTCAGACTAACTGCTGAACAGATTCATTTCGCTCTTGAATCCACCATGGACGTTAAACGATGAAGTTCGTTGAAATTATTTTTTTTTTTTGGTTTTGAAATTATTTGATGATTCGGAGAAAAGTATATGGATTGATGTTTGGGTTGATGAATCGTTTGGAGATCCAACATCAATTTCATGTTTATTTGGTCAAAACGGTCCAGATCTGATGTAACAGTGTTATTTGGCTCGTTTTGGGGCAACACTGTTCATCTGATTATTTCTAGATCTGAAAAGGTTGATTATGATATGAAGATAGGTTTCCTTGATTTCGAGATGACTTGGATAGGGCTATAGTGATTAATTTCAGATTACCAAACTTGATTTTGGATTTGAAAAATTAGGGTTTTGTGTGCTCGTGCTGCAAAAACAGTAGATGTTTGTTGAAAAATATTGCCGGTGGTACAAACTGATAAGGAGAATGTACAAGTCAAGAATGAACAGGTACTAAAGGCAATTTCATCACTGTTTGTTGCAGCAGATGCAAAGTGAATATTCGAGCAGGTTCTGCAAGGGCAAATCAGTGATTGATGACGCAGAAATAAAGTTTTGATGTCTCGAGCACACTATAAAAAATAAGATTGGACTCGAGTATGGAAAATGACTAAGTGTTGCTTCGAGCACAGGAGGTGTTTTGCCCAAGCACATCTTTGTTTTGCTCGAGCACAGGTTATTTCGAGCACATCTTATATCGAGCACACTTTGTGAAACCCAGAGCATATCCTTTGTCTTCTCAAGAAAACTATCTTTAAGTCTCTAGCACACTTTGTTATTTATTCGAGCAGACTCTTTTTCGAGTATACTTTGTTTTGTCTTGAACAATTATGCTTGTGAAGAGAAAACTCAAGTTTGTGTCGAGCACACCCTTGCTCCCGAGCACACTTTTGCTCCCGAGCATGTTTGGTGGAAAATGAAAAAGCACTAAGTAATCCGAGCACACTTTTGTTTCCGAGCATTAAGTAATCCGAGCACACTTGTGCTTCCGGGTACACTTTGTGCTAGTGCTAAAATTGAAAAATCACAAGTGTTTTGCTTTCTGAGTACACTTTGATTTCCGAGTACACTTTGCTTTCCGAGTACACTTTGTGCTTGGAAATGAATCAAAGTATGCTTTGTGCTTGGAAATGAATCAGAGTATGCTTTGTGCTAGGAAACAGAGTTTGTGAAACATTTCAAAGTTTTGAAGAAACTTTTGAGATTTTTAGTACCGTTGACCGTTTGACCAAGCTGTTCTCTACGGAAGATATATACCAGGGGTATTTTGGTAATTTTTCTCCAATCATCAACAAGCTTATGGAATTCAAACCTCATCCAATTTCACGACTTCATCAAAAGCTTTACAAGAACAAGTGTTGACCAAGCTTAAGGATTTAATCACTTTTAGTGTCAACCAACTTTTGAATATGTTCATTTGAGATTTTTTCAATCTTGATAGAGGATGATCAAGATTGTTTCACCCACACTTGATTTGAAGACACATTTATTAAAGACAATTGCAACGAAATTGGGGGAGTAAAAATATTTGACTTTCATTGCAAATGGCTAGCTTTAAATCAAGTAAAAGACTCAAGTTAAGGAAAAGTTGATCAAGATCAAAATCCAAGGTTTTTCAAAGACGTTTCTTCATTTGTAAGTTTTCAGATTTCCTAGTACGGATGAGAAGATGGAGTCATCACGTGCAACAATGTTGAAAGGATGATCAGTAGAGTCTAAACTCCTATGAAATAGTCACTTGAACAGTCAAGAACGGGTTATGGTTGACTTGAATGCTATCTTAATTCAGGGAATGGTTTAAAGATAATTTACAGGGGAAGAAACAGATTTGAAGAATGGAAGATTATTTGATGATCACAATGAGTTTATTTCTTTTTGTGATAACCTTGTTACTTGAAGTTGATCTTTGAAGTTCAACGCCTCGTTCATATGCCCATACAACTATATCCAAAAGTGATATAAGAGTGATGATTCGAAATGAAAAATGGGAGAAGCTTAACGTGAGGGGGAGAATTTCAATGAAAAACAACGAGTTATGAGGTGATCATGGAAGAAATTCGATGGCATCGGTCTAAGGGGGAGATTGTTGGGACTTATATTTTAGACCGACGCATCGAATTAATCTTTGGGTGAAAAATGTATTATTCGGTCTCAACCAAGGGTGGATGGCTTGAAGACCAAGTCATGCTAGGCTAGTATAAATAGATGTTTTTATTCATTTGTCTAGTATGAGTGACTGTATTGTGTATGTGTGAGTTTTAGGGTTTTATCCCTTTGAGAGAGTTTCTGCCTCCAGGATGAGCTCTCCTGGTGACGGCTGAGATATTTCTTAATTGATTGTATGTATGAGTGTTTAATCTTAATGAGAATCATTCGGCTAATATTTCATACTACCTTTTCTATCTTGTCGGTCCCCTCGATTTCAGCTGGATCTTAATCAATCATGTCATAACTCACACGGATTAATCGAGTTGACAAGAGAGTTAATGACGGGTTGCTATCTTTAGAAAGATATCCGTTTGTTAAAGGCGGAATCAATAACAAACATACGGTTGCAATTAATAATCAAAGGTAGAAAGCACACTTAAGATTCACTCAAAAGATTTCCATTTATATAATATTAATCATACAAAAGGATAATCGATTTAGGGTTTTCTAGGAATCCTAAGACAGCCGTCACACAATATTCTTTCAATTAATGTGTCTGTCTTATCCGTATTGTGTCCCCCTTGGCGGCGTGCCCTAAACATTCTATTTATAGGCCTGCCAACCTAGGACAGCTGTCATTCCTTCTAGAAACCCAAAATACAGTCACATATTCAAAATAAACTGTGTAAAACAAGTCTTCCGGGTAGGCTTTGCATCAGTCTTGTCTTTCCGAGTATGCTCGGCCATCCTTCATAACTTGGTAACATAGAAGTGTGCTCGGGATCATTTTCCGGGTAGACTTTACTTAAAGAGTATTTCACTAAGTAAAATACTCACCGAGTAGACTTCAGTCTTCTTGAATTTGCCAGACTTTGCCCGACAACTTCTTACGAGCAACCTTGTTCTTCAATGATCCATTTCAGCTCTTTGCTATAAAATAACTTATTGAGCAAAGTGTACTCAGGAGTACTGTTCCTTGCTCGAGCTGAGCCTTACTCGATATTACTTAGAGATATTTCTTTAGATTATCAAGCATACTTGGATCATACTTATTAATGAATACCTTGCCCGGTCTTCCAATCACTTGGCTTCTTGGACTTGGTTAACCAAACCTTACTCGGAGGAGTAATATACTTGGTTCTGAAGAACAGACTTGCTTGATAAAGTGAACCTTGCCCGGATTTACATAAACTAGTGAACCCTACTCGGAAACACACTAATTTGCAAACCCTGCTCGGATAACCACTTAAGAAGACTACTTGAAGTAAACCTTGCCCGGTAGGCAAAATATCATACTCGGCCAAATAAAAGCTTGCTCGGAGGTATTTTTGCCTTCTACAAGCTTTTATTTGGCCGAGTACGATATTTATAATGTTTATGAATTATGGATCTTAACGAAATTTTAGTTTTGAAAATAATTATGCTCAAGTATTATAAAGTTTAACGAAATATTAGTTATTAATATAATATTACTTACGAGATTAATATTAACTTTAATTATATTAATGTTTACGGCCTTTACCAGTATCTTTTAGTTTAGTATAAACGTTGTCGTTTGGAATTTATAAAGTTTACTTGAAGTAAACCTTGCCCGGTAGGCAAAATATCATACTCGGCCAAATAAAAGCTTGCTCGGAGGTATTTTTGCCTTCTACAAGCTTTTATTTGGCCGAGTACGATATTTATAATGTTTATGAATTATGGATCTTAACGAAATTTTAGTTTTGAAAATAATTATGCTCAAGTATTATAAAGTTTAACGAAATATTAGTTATTAATATAATATTACTTACGAGATTAATATTAACTTTAATTATATTAATGTTTACGGCCTTTACCAGTATCTTTTAGTTTAGTATAAACGTTGTCGTTTGGAATTTATAAAGTTTACGACGATATTGTATATATATTTATATATTTATTTCACGAGTTTTAACAAATGTTTCAGGTTGGAAAAAGCTTGGTTTCCGGATGAAAAGGTTATAAAATAAACTAAAACAATTTTTATTTAATTATAAATGATTTTATTCAATTTATAATACTTTTTGTAAATTTTATTTGGTTAATAAATATTAAAAGAAAGGTTTTTTTTAAAAAAAAAATAAAAGAATACAAAACAAACAACAAAAAAATAGCTATGACCCGGGTTCGAACCGGGGTCACCTGATTGAAACATTTATGGACTAACCAGCAGGCCAGATTGTTTATTTGGTTTTATAATAGAAAAAAAATTATACTTAACTAATAACTCATGTTCATCTTCAACCTCAAAACCCTAGAATTCCAATTTGATTAATCTGTTCCTTGTTTGTTAATTTAAAGTTAGGGGTTTTATTAGACGACCAAAAATGAATCAAAACCATATAACAAATACTTCGTATGGTGCCAGATTTATGACGAACGGAACTCGCCAGAAAACGGGTTTCGCCGAAAGAAAATAGAGGTTTTAGAGAGTATTAGATAGAGATGAGCATGTGAGCGAGTTTAGACGAAACCTTGGGTCCCATTTATAGTGTTAATCGGAACATGTTATCGTTAATTCGTAGTTAATGCGTGTTAATTATTTCCAGCGGTTTAGAGATTAATTACGAGTTATTTAGGTTGTTCATGGTAAAATAAATTACATGGTAATGTTTAGTATTAGTGGAGATGACGTTTGGAGTGTTTAACGGATTAAAGCGAAGCTTTAACGGTCATATTTATAAGTCGCCGGAACCGTTTTCGAGTCGCCGGAGTTGGCGCCGGGAAAATGGCCGGAAATACGTGATGAAGAACGGAGGGAACGGAGGGCTGCTGCTGCATTTATTATTATTATTATTATTATTATTATTATTATTATTATATAATATTTTGAATAATTTACATATTCAACTCCTAGACTTTGATTTTATATTTAAAACATAATAAAACTTTAATTACCATTTGAACCTTAAACTTTATAACTATAAAACTTTATATACTTTAATATCTCTAAATTGTTTCCATTTTACACTCGTATAGTTTGAATCTTATTTATTTTATAAACTTTTTAAGACTCAGGAATTCGTTTAAATAACATGCTAAAACTTGAAATTTCATTAATGAATAATACGAAATAGATCATCAATAATTAATGATTATAAACCGTCATAATTATTATTAAATCAACGAAAGATAATTACGAATACGTTGGAGCATCAAAACGTCTCGGTTAACAATCGTGATAAAAAGACATAATATGAAATTTGAAATATTCTTATACATATATTCATAAATAGAACAAAAAAATTAAAACGAGTCGGATATTTGGGTTTGTAAAGTAACGAATGTTACAGCTTCAGTCAACAAAGGTCAAAACTAGTTTGGGTAAAACCATTTCAAGTTTGAAAAGGCTTTCTGAAGCGGAAATTCACATATTGGAATCCATGAAGGTTGGTTTGAAAAGCAAAAACTGGTCTATATTAAAAAGATAAATTTCTTTAAAAGTAAAAAATTTAAACAAATGAAAAGCTAAATTTGAAAGGTACATAAAAAAGCTCTTATTTGTCTCAGGTTGGTTTGCATACGTGATTGGCCATTACCAAAACATGGTAACACAGGCTTTTCTATGAGATTTGGTAGTTCAAGGTCTATTCCAATAACACACTAAAATTGGGATGACCAAACCCGTTTGCAAACTAACCCAACCAAGCGGTCCGTGTACCAGTTTGTTACTTGGAGACTGACACCAACTAAAAGTAAACGTTCACGAACATAAATGAACAAATGAGACATGCGTTCAACTGTTCAAATTCTTTCATTTAACTAAATGAACAAAAGTTGTCGTTAAACGAACTTCTAGCCGACTGGTTCAATGGATGTTGGGTTCGTTTACAGGCCTACATTGTTTAAATTTGTAATATTTAAGAAAATTATAATTACATTGTGAAAACGGTCATTTTTTATGAGAATTACGAGTAAAAGTCAATTATTAGGTTATTTAAAAGACAAACCTGCAAATCCAGCAACCCGTTGATTCATATCATATAAAGCTTCATCCATCGAAGTATCTCATTCCTGCTCGTTTAACACCTAAAATAAAATTAATCATTTCACTTAATTAAAAATAAAATTTTGAAAATAAATTAAACCAACCATAGATTTTAGATATACAGATGAATAGTCCTCTTCACAAAATGGCAAACATCCATATCCGAAAGTTCATTATAAAAATGCAGCATTCGGCGTCTTTTTTGCTTGTGAAAATATTTCTTTACATGGCTCGGTTTCCTTGTATATGTTATCTGCATTTTTTATTTCTTGTATTAAATTATTAATGTCACAAGTTTATACCTATGTTAGAACAAAAAAGTTAAAATGTTACCATTGTAGTTAACTTGATAATCCAACTCCTCTAAGGCCTTTGCTGGAGTCGTTTCGTTAAACACGGCACATGCACAAAAGACCATCTTGATTCTCGGTTACATTGTTCCATAGGCTATTAGAAACATCTTCTTACAACCTTTTTAACCGATTAATACTTTAAAAAAAACTATCATATGTTGATCATGTTAATGAGAGATAAACAATAAACAATCGTATGTCGAACCGAAACTTACTTGTTTGCACACTGTAGTCTTCATCTTTCCAATCCCTCATTTTCGTGCTGAAATTCAACATTAAAGAAAATCATGAACAAAATCAAATTCTAGATCCTTAACTTCATTCAAATCTTTATTTAGCAAGCAAAAGAGTTTAACATGAACCCGACAATGTGAACGGGCCGTGTTTGCAGGTTGGCGGGGCCAACCAGACATGAACACAAAAATTTGACACGAACCCGAACACAACTCGCATATTCACGGGTTGACCCCAAATCTGACCCGTTAGACTTTAAATTTTTTGGTCATTAAACTGAAGCTCATACATACCTAAATATACTTTTCACATATCTTTTTTTGGCATTTAGAAAAGCAATTATACCTTCTTCATGGGCAAGTTCTCTCCAAACATGTAACTTCAAAGCTTGAGTGCGCACCTTGTCACCATTAGCTAACAAAAAAAAGTTATCACTTGCATAGATTTTAAAGAAAATATAAAAACACAAGGTTATATTCAGTTTGAAATAATATTCTCAAAAGATGGTTTAAATCACCAAACAATTCTTTAACAGAAAATGTATTTGTTTCATGTTAGGCTTATAATAAAAGAAAACAATATCCATACCTAGTAACAGTTAGAGTAGGAATCAAGCACACCCTATTTCAGATATTAACTTGCAATACATAAATTACCATATCAAAATACACCCAAAAATAAACAACCTTTACACTTACTAATATGAAGTTACAAAAGCAAAAATAAACCAAAGCTAGTTGAGTCGGCTTGTTTGACTTCAAGCCCGAGCTCAAGCTAAAGCTAGCTCGGCTTGCTCTTTAAGCAGCCCTAATTATAAAAACTCACCCCTTCACAGGATTAACATCCTCCCATATCCGTGGTTGCTTATGCTTTTCCCTACATACCTGTAATAAATCATAAATCAAAATGATAAATAAAGGTTACATTAAATTTACCGAAGGCGAATTTTAAACAAACAAACACGAACATATTCAGTAAACCTGGATAGAGGCACTAGTAGCCACTCTAGAAAAGATGCCCACCTAAAAAAATGAAGCTAATAAAAAAAAACAAAAAAAAAACACATTTCTAGTTTTCAGTTTTAAACAAACACACACGAGCATATCCATGTACAAAACAATTTATACATTAAATTTTCAGTTTTAACCAAAATACCCCTCCCAAAAGTACAGATGAACATCCAGTTTAAAAATATCCAGTTTGTGCATAACATCAACAATCTCAGCTTCTGTAGTAGCTAATATCTGCTAAGATGTTGACTCGGCTTCAATTAGTGTCTTGACCAAAATTTTTTTTGATGAAGTTTGGAAATTTATCTAGAAAAACTGATTTTTTTATAAAGTAATTGTCTTGAATTTTTACAAACTGTTTCAATCCTGCTTAAACTGTAAAATCGATTTCCCACCCTCCATAAAATCTTATATGTCCATTTTAAGAGGACTGCTTAACTCTAATAATAAACACCATTGTAAACACAAATAAACTCATGTCATACCACCAACATAACAAAATTTCCCCAAATTCAAACATATAGCTGATTGATTTCGCAAATACAAGAAATTAGACACATAGATACTCAAAAATCAAAGAATATAAATAAAAGCACATGCATAAATGAATTAGAAAAGATCGAACGTGAGTATAGGGTTTTTACCTGATTCGTCTAACATGAACGATTGTTGTCATATCTATGTTGCCAAAAAGTCCGAGAACCTAACCGACGGTGTCGATCTTCAAAGAGGAAATAACCCTAAATAAACAATCATATCAAAAGAAGAAGAACATACCAGTTTAAGCAATCCAGATCTTCAACAAGAGAGACTATTGGCAGGTGGATATGGGCTGAATTTGAAGACAAGAAACCCTAGATCTAGTGGAGTAAACTCGCCTGGTGAGAGAAGAAATGACATATGTGGGCGGGATTTGAAAAGCAAAACGTGAGTTACAACCAGGGTTATCGGCTGGTGGAAACCCTAAATCTGAATCAAATGCATAGCTAGTTGTACATAAGGCTTTAAGAGTTATAAAACTCTTATTTTTAAGAGTTTTTAGTGAAATTACTTTCTTGTCCCTCCTATATGTATTTAAGATAGTATAGATAATAAAAATGTAACATAATATAATATAAGTAACATGCATCATGTTATTTAATCAACTTAAATAACATTATAAAATATTTCTTTCAAAATATAAATTATCCATATAATTTATTTATCACACAAGTGCAAATATTTTGAAACCCATTTTCTAAATGTCGTAAGTGTTGATATTTATTTATTAGATCATATCTTAAAATAAATATCTTGTGTGTTTGTCTAGCTTGTTATTGGGTATGACCCGACTTGGATCATAACATACTAGCCACATCAACTCTAATTATGTGTCTTGGGCAGGCCGATTACAACAATTACTTCTTGATTAATGGACTATTTTTCTTCATTCAAATTTCTTTTCAATTCAAATTCTTCCAATAAGAACCTTTGTTCTTCCATTTCTTTATCAGACAGAAATCTGTTTATCATGTCTCTATGTATTCATCCCCCCAATTCTGTTATCATGCCTTTTTATTCGTTCTTCAATTGAATCATCTGCAAAAAACACTTTATCATTGGATTTAATTCTTTTTTGTTCCAAGGGATGTAGATGGCTTTCATGTTGAGCCACAGCCTTGCCCTTGATTATTCTTATTTCATCATCTCTATCCTCCAGTTTTGATGGACCTACTTCCTTCACCACAATGGGTGGGAAGTCATTTGGGAAGTCATCAATCTCTTTAAATAGATCATTTAATTCATCACCAACTTCTTTTTCTTTGGAGGTTACTTCATTCATATCATCATTCAGCTCTTCAGTTTTGTTGCTTAAGGCTACAGTCTCACCTGATATCATTATCTCCTCTGTGACATTGTCAGCCTCAATTGCTTTATCAGTTTGTATATCGGTCAAATTCTCATCATTTCCACCTTTCACACTTTCATTCACTTCATCCTCCTTCTCACCTTTATTATTGACAATTGTCACAAGCACAATGTCATTATTCATTTCACCTCAGTTTCATTCTCATCAGTATTCACCTCAACATCATTTACATTGTATTCCTGGACAACATCATCAGAAGCATCTGCCTCATAACCTCCATCCTCCTCCTCAACATCTCTTTCCTCCTCATCTCCTCACTCACATACAATTCTCCCAAAGATATTTAAGACATCAACAGTATCAGCATCAGCATCTGTACCAGAAACATGTAAATTCTCCCCTTGTTTTGGTGCATCTAAAGTCTTCTCAACCTCAGGCACCATGGCTTGAATTTTTTGAGGAGCCTGCTCCAATTGAGATTCAAGATCAGTGTTTTTCTTCTTTAATGCCTCATTTTTCCTTCTTAGATCACAATTTTCAATAAAAACATTCACGTGTCTATCAAGAAGTCTCATTATAGCATCAGGGGACGGTGAGTTTATAGGTGAAATAGGAAATGGATCAGGTATTTCAGTTGGTTGAGTGTCATGGGGTGGGCTTTCAATGATATTTTCAATGGTGCTTGGTAAAGGGTTTCTTGTTTGAATTGTAGGTGTATGAGTATGTATGATTCTAAAAGATGGTATATGTTGTTGGTCAAAGGTTTGGGAATGTCTTGGTGGTTGGTAAGGTGTGTTGGGTTGGTTTATAAGATGGGATGGAATGTATTATGGTATGTAAGGTTCATGTTCAGGTTGGTCTTGGGTTTGGGTTTGGGTTTGGGTTAGTGTTGAAGTAGGTGGTGATGGCATATATGGTTCATAAGATTGGTCATGGTGAGGTGGTGAAGGGATATATGGTTCATGGGTATGGTCTTGGGGTGGAGATTGGGTTTGTGGTGATGTAGGCGGTGGTAAAACAATGTTGTCCATGATCAAGTCATCTTGAGTTTCATTATGTTATGTCTCCCCCTGAACTTGTGTTACAATCTCAGTCACAACTGTATTTACAACATCATCAACATTTTCAATCTCCTCCTCTCTTTCATCATCATTTTCAACAACAATATCATCTCTCCCTTGTCCATCATCTCCTCTGTCATTATTATCACCATCAGATTCAGATATAACATCATCGCCATCACTCTCACTACTTTCCTCACCACTAGTCACTCTTGGTGACTCAGGTACTTTCATAATCTCCATGTTATTATCAACAAGACATGGGAGGATATCATACTCCACCTTGGGATTAAAATGGCTAGTTAATCGAAGCTTTGAATTCTTCTAAACACATTCAGGTCTTGGAGGACATGTGTAAAACCCAATGTTGGAACATCTGGACATAGACTGTTAAAAATAATCTGCAGAACTCTTGGGTACATAAAAAATCGATCTTCTTCCCGCTTTATCAAGTTCACCACTAGGCCTTCAAAGATCACTCTTGAAAAATTAAACAGCCTATTTTAAACAACATCAACTGTGGCTATGGATATCTCCCTGCTCATTAGGGTCCAAGTACCCATCCGTGGTGTAAAACCTTGGATTATGTGGTGGATCAGAAACGGTATAAAACCGGGAACATTCCCTTTTGGATTGGCCTTCATGCTCGTTCCCTTGGTATCCAATTGTTTCTTGGAAAATCCCCAACAATCGTTGGGTAGAATAAGATAGCAGGGCATCCAGATCATCATGCAACTGTAGACTCGCCCTTATTAAATGCTCAGTGATTTCCATTTCGTGACCAGCCACAGTGGCTTCAATTCATCGCCCGTTAATATCATCTTCAAGTTGTGCTGATTTCCAGAAATCGAGATGATGATTTCTGTATATCACAGGGCTTTCAGTTAGGGCAAATTGAATGTTAGAACGCACGAGCCACCTTATCATTAATTCCACTGGCATGTTCTCCTCAGTAACTTGGAGAAAGGAGCTCATGTTGTGCTTTGGATCGAATAGATATACCATAATTATGCATAAACACAAACAAAAATACATTCAAAGTAAAATTAGTCATTAAAGTTCATTACTTTATCATGTATCAAGTTAAATTTGAAGAAGAAATTAAAGGAGAATCTTTATGAACCTGTTCTTCGACAAGTTAATAACCTACACAGAAAACAAATATTTCCATAAACATGAAATTGAAACCCTAAACTCATACAATGAGTGCCGGAAATCATTCAATTGAAGCTTACCGAGTCGGAATTAGAGGCTGACAAATTTTGGGTAGGAATTTTGAGCAACGATTGGGATTCTTAGGTTACGAGCAAGCGGATAATAATGTAAGAGAGAGAGAGAGAGGGAGGGAAAAGTTCAAAATGAAAATTTTTCTAAGTCCTCCTTTTATAGTGTACCTTTGTGCATTTGAAAGTGGGTTTTAAATGATTTTTATTGTTTAGTACATAGATGCTGCAAAATACCCAGATTTTAAATATTAAGCACAAAGCTTGCTCGATAAAGTATATATTCAGAAGTTTGCTCGTACCCAAGTTTTGCTCGTACTTAAAAGTAATAAAAAAATAAACTAAGTAAATAAAATGAAAGATGCTTACTCGAATATATACCTTATCATCACATAGTTTACTCAATTCTACTTAGAAAAAAAAGAGTTAACATTGTTCAGAGATATACATTCAAGGATACTCGGAAACAAGGTTTACTCGACAATACTTCAAAATATACAAAATATCCTTGAGAAGACTTGATCTATTGGTTTAGTATGCAAGTGTGCTCAAAACATAAAGTGTACTTGTGGAGTAAAGTTTGCTCGAAAGCACTTGAAATTTGCAAGTATGCTTTGTAAGGCCCCGTTACCGGTGCCCTACATTGGATGTTTGATTTACTCTTAAAACACAACTCTATTTATTAGAGTTAATTAAAACTTTACGCGGAATATAAAACTTTCATAACATTACAATAATAATTCATAACTTGTCTTAAAACATTTTTGTCCTTCAACATTAAAACAATAAACATAAAACAACTTGCGTCTTCAGATGCCAGACTCTTATTCTTCCGCCATGTGTCCCCGCTCAAGCCAACTGTCTCATCCTACTCACCTGTGTGCATACTAAAAGTTAGCTACACTGAGTGAGTTCTAGTTAATCATACATCATACAATACATATAACGAATTAAGACTAATTCATTATCTGATCGTAGCCTGATTCGTGGTCTAATTCGTTATCAGAACTTAGCGAATTGGTAAGTAACGAATCACCTGATTCGTCATCTTACCTGATCTGATTCGTTAGATTAGTTCGTTAGCTAATTTGTTATCTTGATGTGACCTGATTTGTTATCTTAACATAACGAATTGGGTGAGTAACGAATCACATGATTCGTTATCTGATCATAACGAACTGGGAGACTGATTCGTTATCTTGTCCTAAGGAATTGGTTAATTAATACGTTACCTTACCTTATCAATGTCTAAATCGATATGAACAATACGCAGTCAACGTTTATCAGATCTGCAATTAAACCTTCGATCCTTAACGAAACATCATGATGTAGGTATCAATGAACTCGGAATCACCTCACCTACAAACCCCAACCATCCAAATATCCATGTTTATAGGTGCGATTTATGCATCTATATTACGGTTTCTTTTAGGTTAGCAATTAACCTATCAAATGTTAATCAATTTTAGTAAGTTTTGTTTCGTTAGATTCGTTTTCACAAGACTCAAACATATCTATGATTTCTAAACGATTCCGAATCTATATGAACAAGTTTTCGATATAAACGTACCTTAAACGAGTCATTTTACGAACACGGTCTAGTCTTGATGTTGTTTAGGTTTGTCAAGATGATCTAGCACCAACGGGTTCGGGTTTTCATCTTTGGATCTTGGCTCGGGTTTAAGGATAGTGTTTGTGTGTGTTTTTGATGGTGTAGGCTATGGCGTATAGATGGATAAGAATGAAAAGGTTTAGGATTTTAAGGGGTATTTATACTCCCTTAAGCCCATGGACCTAAGGCCCATTCCATCTCTTATTCCATCTTTTGAAGTCCAAGCCCATCATCTTATAGTTTATTTATCTAAACCGACACACGACACTTTATTAAATAAACAAAATTTCATTTATATATTATAAACAAAAGTAGGATGTTACATGCTTGGAGAACACTTGAGCTATTATTCAAATATACAAGTGTGCTCTAAGCATGAAGTTGGCTCGATAAACGAAGTTTACTCGAAAACATTTGCAATCTCAAAGAAAGTATTCAGACATGAACAATACATAAGTAAATGAATATTTTATCATGTATGCTTGACACATTTACCATGTTTACTCGATAGAACTTAACATTAACTAAATAGTTAAGTTTACTCGAAAAATATTCATTTTGATCAAATTCAAAACCCAAAGTCATAAAGTATGCTTGACAAACATAGATTTCAACCAAAATACCGAAGTTTATTCGAAACACGTATTTAAAGCATGTTCAGACATTTATATCACATATTTATCAAGTGTGCTTGAGTGAGATGACCTTCTAAACAACCAAGTTTACTCGAAAGTGCATAATCATCAAAGTGCACTCGAAAATACATGATCAGTCATATTCATAATAAAGAAGTATCAAGTACGCTCGAATGGGTTAAAACTTCAAATAAAAACATTTAAGTTTACTTGAAAGTTTGAAAACATCAAAGTTTACTCTAAATTACATATGCAGATACATTCAAGGTGAAATGCAACACTTTTTGGCTTAAACCTTTCGTCAAATAGTTTTCTCATAAAAGTTCAAAGTTTAACAGCAAATGGTGCTTAATGAGATCAAATTTCAATTTAATCTTTTCAAATCCTTCTCTTTTATGAAAAGATCTCAACATGAGATCATATTGATTAAGTCACCTTTCAATACTTCATTCTCAGTATTATTATGACTTAATAGGCAGGTTAATAGCAGGTATTGACTTAGCATGCATTTCATTACTTTGGTGATATGCTTATGGTTCAATTAGTTGCATAATACAAAAATGGATCACACTTATTGCACTATGATGTTCCATATCTCTTCTCAAGGCTTATTTGACTTTCTCCAGATCATTCCAAATTGACTTCAACCCCCTGATATTTGGTCAAAATTTTTATGACAAAACATTCATATAATTTTTTAATAGATATAACTTTTCAAAACTTTTCAAAATTTGAGGTTGAACGTTAGACTTACATGCCACACAATACAGACTTACAGGCCTTCCATTCAAGGTGTTAAGGACTTATAATGATGTCCTGCCTCTGTCGTTCTAGTTTAAACCCCCATGTTTGTTTTCTTTAAAAACTTTTGAACATTTATAACCTTTTGGTTGATGTATAACCAATTTGCACAAATTTTTTCTTTGTCATATTCAGAAGATGTTTCATTTTGAGTGACCAAATACCAACAGGCTCCTGTATATCTGGGTAATTACTTTTCTGCCTATAATTAGGAGAGATTTGTCTTGAAACATGCATATTTCAACAATGTATCTCCACATTAATTTTAACATATTCATTATCATTATGTTTATATCACCTCAGTTTTTACACATCATGAAAAGCTACCATACTTATCAATAACTGTACCAATAGTCCTTTTAGCCTATTAAATCCATATGATTGGTATAAATAATCAATCTACTATCATTTCCCAAAAGGTTGGATCAATTTTCATTAAAAACCTTTTAAGCTTCTACAAAGCTTTGAACTGAATAATCTTATCATTTCTCTATACCATTAAGCTGCTCAGCTTGCCAAAAATGATTTCTTTGTAAAATATTCATTTGAGCATTCATTTGAATTTCAGACCACAGTTTTTGACACAAGCATTCAATAACATATTCAAGAATAATAAAAAATGAATGGCATGCATTAACACAATCAGACTGACATAATGTTCAAATCAAGATTAATTATGCAAAGTCTATCATGTCCTAAGCACATCATCATTTCAAATCATCTAATCAAAATACAAGATATCAGATAAGCATTCAGATTCATCATTTCAAAGAATATATCGACACACCTATCTAAACATCATGATCATTCACTGAATTCATACCTAAGCATCATAGATACCTAAGTGAATCATAATCAATTAAAGAACATATCAGTTAAACAAATTCACATAATCAAACATAGAAACACAACTTACTCACTTAAGACCTCTTAAGAGATAGTCAGTTATCACATTGAACACATATCATTAATCAGATTTCATTAGAGTTGATCATGCCTAAAGCTTTTAGTAGAAAGTGAAATCTTGTTTTATCTAGTGGCTTGGTGAATAAATCTACCAAATTGTCACTAGTGTCAACTCTTTTCATTTTTATTAGACCTTTATCACTGCAATCTCTAATGAAATCGTGTCTGATTTCAATGTGCTTGGTCTTTGAGTGTTGGACTGGATTCTTAACTATGAACAGAGCAGCAGTTTAGGTTCAAGCAAACAAACGGGTATACGAATTCTCTTAACGAGTTATAGATACGGATACGGGTTTAGGTTTGGTGAATGAATATGGGTTATAATATGTTAATTAACCATATTTTCATATTAGTCCCTAAACTCTTGTGTGGAAACAATATTGGTTAAAACTAAGTCTTAGGGTGTTAGTTGAATATAACTCAAAGTTTAATAATAAATAAAGAAAAAGAAAAATATAATAAAATAATTTAAATATTTTATTGATTAAGATTACCCAAAAACGAAAACGGGTCGGGTATTACATTTTTTATTTAATAAACGAAGAATCCGAGTTGTCACATTCCCGATCATGGGTTCCAAAGGTGACATGGCTACCCAGTTTTCAAAATTGACTCAGGAAGAACTTGATCGATTCTGTATGGACTACGGGATTGGGGCTGAGTTAAAGCTTGAACTGCCTAATCCTTCTACTCTTGTTCCGAGCCATCTGAAAGGTAAAATTTCTCTTTACAGTCAATACTTTGATCAATCAAATCTTCGATATCCTTTTTCAAAGTTTTTTCTGAGTGTTTTGGAATATCATGGTGTTTCCAGAGGAGAGCTTGTATTTTCATATTCTTCTATCTGCGAGCTACTAGGTCCCTGACCGTTTCTTCTTGATGGAGAAGGTATGCTCGTGTTTAATGGACGAGGCATGGGAGAAACTGTGACATTAGGTTCTTCATTATAATCTAAACTTATGCTTATCCCCCCTTAGCTCGCTCTTCCTGAGCATAAGTGTTCATCAGGTCCCTGAGCTGGGGGAAGTTTCATTTGACACCCTCTGGCGTTCTTTCCACCGGAAGGAGAAAACCACTCCTTAGGGAGGATGTTCCACTTCAAGATGAGGGTGGTGTTTGGAACTCAAAGGATTGTGATGATATGACCAAAGGTCTGCTCATTTCCGACGAACTAAGTCAACGTTTTCCTCCGGCGAGGAGTCATTTTCCAACCGATCATTGTTCATAGGAATGCCTTGATTAGGATTACTGTTTTCAGCCATAAAAGGATAATAGTTGAGAGAAATGGAGCTACAATTGCCGAAATTGTTATTCTAAGTAGCTCTAGCCCCAAGGTGGGCGCCACTTGTTGCTACAACGATTATAGCGAACAATGAGAGTATGGCGGTTGAAGAGTGTGGTCCTACCAAAGCTTCTTATCCTTCTAAGAATAAAAAAAACATAACCTGTTAGACTCACCGTAGGAGGGGGCCTCCTACGATCAACCTCCAGTGTGAGAATCATTGATATGATACAATAAAGAGCACTACAACAAAAATGGCTTTTTAGTACGCACAAAAGCGTCCTAAAATGATATTTTATAGGACCTTTCATTTAATAGGACCAACGAGAAAAGCGTTTCATGTAAAGGGGTCGTAATAAGTCTCGGAACTCAAAAAGCGTCATGATATCCCAAATAAGATTATGAAACCAATTTTATGGTCGCATAAAATATCCATTAACAACCCAAAAAGCGTCCCAATAAAAACATATTAGGACACTTTTACAATGTTCTAACATGTGCTTACCTACCTTTAATCTTTTGATATACATACAAGCGTCCTTACAAATTAATTTATAAGACCCTTATGGTGTAACATTATAGGTACTTAGTACCAAGAAAAAAGTCCTGATATCCCAAATAAGATTATTAAACCAATTTTATGGTCACATAATATATTCATTAACAACCCAAAAGGCGTCACAATAAAAACATATTAGGACACCTTTACAATGTTTTGACAGGTGCTTACATAATCACTAGTACAAAAAAAGTGAGCAAATATGACGTTTTTCAATAAAATATGACGGCAAATCAACCGCCTTAAAAGACAAATAAAAACATAGCTAGAACAGAAAAAAGTGAGCAAATAAACAACATATCCAAACAATGAACTATTTTAAAAATATCTAGAACAGCTAAAGCATCCATCTTGACCATTAGACTAAACTATTCATTTTTTTAACATACATATTATTAAAGCATTCAGTTTAACACAAATAAAAACAATCATCCAAAAAACTCAATGACTTCGTGCAACCACCTTTATCAACCACAAACCTTCAATAGCACTGGCATAACCTAGAATTCTTTGTCACTGATCAAAACACAGAAAAATGTTTGTTAGTCACCATTAAAGATTAATATAAAGCAACATCCCCTTGTTAAAATCAGGAAGCAATTGAAATAAATAAGTCATAATAGAGTCAACAATAATACAAAGCTCTTTGGTGCTAATAAAAAAACTCGTAATAATATGTGTGATATGTGTTGTCAAAAGCCCTTTAGTGTGTGTAGGCCTTGAGGTCAAATGAACAATAGGTCAAAGTGGATGAATGTGTCAAAGGGACATAACCATCCGTGTAATTAACTCTCAATACAATAAATAGATTGTGTCTCGAGGGCCGAGTCTCACTCTTAAGTGTACTAAACAAATAATTTATAGAAATTGAAAACAAATTTAACACTTATAAAAGAGTAGAATACTAATATACTGACCTTCATCCATCCTCCTAATCCTTGGCATCACACAATGACATACACAAAGCATTACATGTACAGTTGCAACGACTTCTACATCACCAGCTGCTCCGAGAAGGTGACCGATAATCGATTTTGTAGAGTTCACTCGCAACTGCAAAATGTTAAAAAAGTTTTTTTATAATATTGTAAAAAAAACAAACACATATTTCTCTGTTTGGTTTGGTACCTCTTTGTTCTAGCAAAACAATGAAGAAAAGCTTGGTATTCCTTGAGGTCACCGGCGGATGTTGATGTAGCTGAGAATTTATGTAGTTCACATCCTCCCTTCTCATCCCAGCCTGCGACAATGCTTTCTCTATGCATAAAATCACACCGGTACCTAATGATAAACATAAACACATTAATCACATGCATCATCTTCATTTCATTTATAAACCAATCAACAAAACAATATACATACCTTGAGGATGAGGCTCGGTCATATAATAAGCATCACAAGTGAAAACAAGTATACGGAAATAGTGCTGTGTTTTCTTTATAGAAAACAAATAGGAAAAAGCATGAACTCACCTGGTGTCGCCTGTAATAGACTTTTCTCAAAACCAAAATGATGCACTTGACTCGCTAATCGTTACCTAGTACAAGTGTTTAAGTTATGAGAATGTGTTCAACAACACATGACTCTAAAACCCAAGTATGGACTAACACACAAACACAAACTTGACACGATGACTCTTTGGTGATAATAAGAAATGTTAACTATAAAAAAAAGTTCTAACATATGTCAACACATCATATCATGGCAAAGCAACCAAATATTCATCGTACAACTCGACTCATAATCATTCAGTTCACGGGACAGATTTTGGCATGTACAAACTGATTTTTTTCACTAAGAAAAACTTAATGGTAAATGATACAAAATTTACCACAATAGAATATATGAATTAGGTTTCTCAAAACATTTTTATCTTATTTTTATCATTCATACAAAACTCACAATAATTCAATCATTGCAGATAGGTACCAACAGTTCATCAGATTGCGCAACAAAAATTAGTTTCATGGTTCTCTCAACTCATTTATCAAAATTGTGCAAGGCCAATTGAACTATCTTATAAACTAAAAATACTAAGTTCCAAAAGTTCTAACATATATCAACACATCATATCATGGCAAAGCAACCAAATATTCATCGCACAACTCGACTCATAATCATTCAGTTCACGGGACAGATTTTGGCACGTACAAACTGATTTTTTTCACTAAGAAAAACTTAAGGGTAAATGATACAAAATTTACCACAATAGAATATATGAATTAGGTTTCTCAAAACATTTTTATCTTATTTTTATCATTCATACAAAACTCACAATAATTCAATCATTGCAGATGGTACCAACAGTTCATCAGATTGCGCAACAAAAATTAGTTTCATGGTTCTCTCAACTCATTTATCAAAATTGTGCAAGGCCAATTGGAATATCTTATAAACTAATAATACTGAGTTCCAAAAGTGGAACCAACTCATTTGGCTTCATTAATCTCAAGTAATGATGTCGGGAAGACAGACCATAATCTGAATCCCCGCATCAGCTTTGATACACATTTTTGTAAAATCATAAAAACTATTCAAAACTTGTCCAAAAATTACAAAATGTACCTTTCTGGAAACTAGACTCAGACTACTATATCCTAGAAATAATAATCGATCAATGATCATAGTTTAACATTAAGTTACAAACCAATCAATAAACGAGAACGAATCTGTCAGCAAACTGTTGTCATAAAAACTAAAACCCTAACATGTTTATGTCATCCCTAGGGTTCTAAATCATCAATTAACATTTTAATCTTCATGGTTACAGAGATTGAATATCTAAGGTTTCACAATAACTCATCAAAACATAAAAATTGATACATAAAACTTACCAATTAACATTAGGAATTATGCGAATCACTCAAAGACACCTCTAATTGTAAGATTAAGATTGAATTGAAGGTGATTGGGGTTTGCTGGGTGTTTGAATATCGTGAAACAGAGAGAGGAGAGACGTCGATGGTTTTGGGATGGGAGTTAGAGTTTTGTTATTTTATTAATATTATATTTAATCATATTTACAAGTATGACCCTTTTCGAATGAGTTTTGGTTTTAAAAGAACCGTTTACAACCAAACTGAATTATAATCGAAGCATTACGACCAAAACACTATCCCGAGTTTATAAAAGTAAAGCCACATTGTTACTTTATAAATTCTACTTTATAAAAGCAGAAAACGCATAAGTGAACTAATCGAAGTTTCACACAACAAGCTACCAACTAAACACATAATCATTTTGCATGTAATTTCACATAGATAATATTATCAACATATGATTGAGGCATTATTTTTATATAATAACTAATAACATGCTAACATGGCATATTGTACTAAATCGTGCAACACATAAAATCATCCAACACATAACAATTATATTCGAATTATTTAAACATATATGATTCGACATTAATCACCAACGTCTACCGACGGACTCATGTGTGTGAATCATGTAAATGTTATGCATGACGTGTAAGATATCGATGTTTGTGTTAACGTGAAAGTGTGGGGTGTCACATTATTCCCATTTTCAAAGAATTTTTTACCCAAAAATTGATGTGTGCCGCTAAGTAAATATGTAGACTCGCAGTCTAAACGTGTGATCAAAATGAAATTTAGTAGACTTTCCATCTATATGTATGATCAACATAAAGCAAGTAGACATCCCGTCTATAGATTAGTGTCACTAAAGTTTGGGCATAGTTTTCAATGTATTAAAAAAATAAAAAATTCTCGGTTGTCAAATAAGCGTCCTATAAAACATATGTTTTATGACTACAATATCAAATGTCTTATTACGGTGTATTATAATAACACCACAATAAATAAGCGTCCAATAAAGGTTAAAGTTATAAAACTCAAGTGTTAAGTGTCCTGTTAAGTTATGTTATAATAAAACTCTAGCGAATAAACGTCCTATAAACCAGATGTTTTATGACTTAAATATCAAATGTCCTATTACGGTGTATTATAATAACACCACAATGATTATGCATCTTATAAAGCTTAAAGTTATATGACCATAGTGTAACATGTCCTATTAAGTTATGTTCTTATATGACTTCGACTAGAAAGGGTCCTATAACACCGAACATTTATGAGTTAACTACAAAGTGTCTTATTAAGTTATGTTAAAATGAGACATCCAGTGATAAAGTATCCTATTACATTACCCCATAATGGGACACCAACAACTACATGTCTTATAGATTACTTTATTAGGATTTACATTTTAAGTGTCTTATTAAGTTATATGATAATACGACCCCAAAGAATCATCCATCCTATTAAATAACCTTTTAGGACACCAGTTCTGTAGAGTATATTGTAAAAGGAACCCAAATGTTCATTTTCCCTATTAAATAGATTTTAGGACCCTAATTTACAAGCGTCCCACACAAAAGGTCGTAAAAAGCCATTTTTTTTGTAGTGGAGGTTGCAGGAGTACGAAGAGAGTATAGAGAGAATAGAGTGAATGAGAATGAATAATTCCTTTGGTGGAGTGTCCTATTTATAGGCAGTTTGGAAGCTTTTTAAGTAGACAAGGTCAGCTCTCCTTTCAGCTCATGCAGACTAGACATATGCCATTTCCATGTAACCTACGCTCAGCTTTTATTTTGTCTAGTAGTTGCTTTCACTTTATGGCAGGCGTCAGCTTTTGGCCAGTTGTGACTTTTTTTGAAATTAATGTAGCATGAGCTTCTTGGTCAACTTAGGAAACTTGTTGGGCAAGTGTCAACCTTCCCGATCTGGCATCTTATGTTTGCTGCTCTTTTATTCCTGAGCTTTCTATCTTGTGAGCTGCTTCTCTATTATTAAGCTTATGGGTGGGTAAGGGTACCCATGTCATCAAAACCCATTAAAAAGTAATCGATACTCTACTCGTATTAGTTGGGTTCGCTAGATTCGGGTTCGGGTTTCATGAGTATGGGTACTTTGGAGTTTAGGTTAACAGTTATTTGGGTCGGGTTTCGGGTTGCGGCTAGAAATGGTTTTATATAAATTTATACTTTGTGTTGTAAATTGAAAATTAAAGTACTAATATGTGAAAACATTTAAAAACAATAAAAATTTGGGTCAACCTACGAATATGCATGGCATGTTCGGTTTATTTGTCTAATAATTTTCAGCTTTATATCAAACTTTCGAGTTTATGTCGGGTTGAACCCGCCAACCCACGAACACGACCGCATTAACACCTTAAGTTCACAACAAAACAATTTTTTAGAAAAATGTGTTAAGGAAAGATGGTTCATTTGAAGATATATCAATCTGGTTCGGGCCATGATGGATTTCAGCAAAATGTAGAATACAAAACTAAGAATTTCAAGTTCAATTGTTTATGAAGTGAAGAAGTTGTAGATGTTGCAGAAATGCTAAATGTTTGCTGGTTAGAAATTCATGGGAAAATTGAAATTTCAAAATTAACACTGGGAATTGAGTATGAGGTGGTTTTTATTATCATGTTAAAAGATCCTGCTTATGGGTGGAAGGTTCCTATCAATGTGAGACTCATTTTATCGGACGGATACAGAAAAGAACACCAAGAAAACTTAATGGAAAAGCCTACATCAAAGTGGGCGAGTTTGTTGTTGACTCGAAAAAAGAAGGATCTGTAGAGTTTTCGTTGTATGAGTATGAAGGTGGGGCTTGGAAAAAGGGTTTGTTGGTCAAAGGTGCCCTTATTAGACCCAAGCTTGAAAATTGAAAAAAAAAGAAATATAATAATAATAATAATAGTAATAATAATAATAATAACAACATTATATAATTATTAATTGAGAAGTTAGGGTACTCTCACAATTTGTTACTATTCTACTGATAGTCTTTTTAATGCATATGTTACAAGTGTATTATGCATCAGGATTATGACAGGTTTTATAATACGTGTTCCACTTTAGTGATAGTTATTTACTTTCTTCAACATATGTCACATGTCTCTCACCTCTCTCTCTCTCTCTCTCTCTCAAATCTTAATTTAATCCTGAGATCTCACATGTCTCTCACCTCTCTTTCTCTTTGAATTCTCTCTATATTGACTCCTTTCAGCGCCTGTCTTGGGTTGTATAGAGAGAGAGAGAGCGACGATGATTCAAAAGATGGTCGTTGGACCAGCGTTGACGATGGCTTCGACTATGTTGGTTTCCTCTGTTGTTTTGCACCAATATGATTGTTGTCGTGTTCATTTTACGAACCCAAGGTGGCGGAAGTTCGACGATCGTTGATGGTAAGTAACAACGTGACCTTTGCCTGCCGTCTATGGTGGCGGCGGCATAGAGTCTGTTGGTTTCTGTGGTGGCTTCTTTGAATCTGTTGGTTTGATTAGTTGATAGTCACGAAGAGGCCGCTAGCCTGCCGTTGCCGGAGGCTCACGCCGTTTTACGCGGCGACGTTGGCGTTGAGGTTTTCTCATATTTTGTTACTACCTCTTGGTTTGAGTGGATAATGGTGAAAACATGACCGACCATTTCTTTGTTGTTGCCGGCAGCTGCGGTCGCAGATGGTGACATTTAGATGAGCGACGCATTTGGTGGAGGCTTTGTATGTTGAAGGCGATGATGATACCCTCAAATTATTTGAGCCTCATTAACCATGATAACTCAGTGATGATGAGCTTAGCTTCATCTAAGAGCTATTTGTTTCTTTGATATTTTTTTTATTTGTGTTTTTAATGTAATTTTCATTGTCGTTATTTTTTTTTGTTGTGACTTCCTTAGCTAGATTCAGTTATACAATGACTTGCTTTGTTATTTGGTGTTTTTCGTTTAAATTTGTTTGATATGCGTTGTATATTTTATCAGGTTGATGTATAAATGACGCATACTCGGCTGTTTTGATTGTTTTGATCTTATTACAATAGTGATTTCATGCTTTAATATAGTTATGGTTGTGATAATTGTGATTTCATAATATGGTTATTTTGGTTGAAACATGAAAGTTGGTAAAAAAAAAGATGAACTAAAGGGTGCTAGACATGGTGAACTGATGGTGTGATTGAAAAATACACTATGGATTGGGGATTTGGGGTGTGTTATGTTGCGAAATCCGAATACGAAAGGCTGATATTGGGATATGTAAGATGACTACCCGATAATACTTACCATCGACATAACGACCTCGCCGTGAAGCGCGGGTAAATCTCCTAGTTATAGTTATGTATGAATTAAAAGGGTACATAGATGTGGTTCTTATGCTTTATAATAAGATATGTCTTTTTTTCATATACTTTAAAACTTTTGATAAATTGTTATTTTGCAACTATGTAAAATAGTAACTAAGTTTCAAGTTTTTAGTTTTTTTTAATTAAGTCACTCGTATTTTATTTTATCTCAATTATGTCATGCAACTTTTAATTTTATTTTAATTAGGTCACTCAATTTAAATTTTAGCTCAATTTGGTCACCAAACTTTCAGTAAATGTTCTAATATTATCATTTTTACCTTCATACTATATGTTCATAAATAACTAAAACATCATTAAAACTAACATTTTTTTTCATTTTTATCAGGAAATATATCACTTACGATAAAATAGTAGTTGTCTCTCTCGTTTTAGAACATAAACTGAAAGTTAAGTGACCTAATTGAGACAAATTCAACGTTGAGTGACCTAATTGAGATAAAACAAATTATTAGTGACTTAATTGAAACAAACTTGAAACTTGATTACCATTCTATAGTGGGTTTCTATAAATAATTTTAAAACTTTTGATAAATTATTATGGAGAACACTGGTACGATTTTCATCCCATTTGTCAAGAGGTGTACTGGGTCACTCTAGGTTTGTTTAAGCCAAAAACTGAAACCATAGCCAAACTTTCAGTTTGAAAAATAATAACCCATCGGTTATGGTTAGGGGTGACAATCCTAACCCAAACCTATTGATATGTGTTTGATGACGGGGGTAGCAAAAATTCTGGTAAAATGGCTTTCACACATTAACGCTAAAAAGGTTAGAAGGTTAAAAGATTAGTTTTCCCGCCCAAATAAGGAAAACAAGTACGTGAACAGTTAAAGCGTACAACAGTACCACGTCAAATCACTGTTCACATCATCCCTCAAAAGAGGGGACACGCTCAGAAAAAGTATTATTATATATCATTAACCTAAGGTCAAAAGCTTCCCGCCCATAAATGGTCAACCCTCTACCAAACTGGAGGTTCATTAGTTTATCCATTGGACAAAAGGCTTGCATTCTTCTCTCTATAAAAGGAATACAACCCAGCCATTAAAGAACACACCAGATCTAAGAGTTAACATATACTCTCTGATCTTCTCTTCTTCTTTGAGAAACTTGCAATTTGCTTGCTTCTTTCTTACTTCAAGAACATCATAGCTTCACTAAGAACTTCATCCAAAAATCGGTTCCAAACATCTCGGTCTTGGACCCTTAGTGAACAATAATAATAACAACTAAACTAGTGAACCTCTCTCTACGTTTTGTAAACGTAGAGGGACACCACGACCTGCGTTAGGTTAACCGGAACCCTTGAAGCCTGTTAGCCTAACCATTCCATTCACTATCATGGGTCTTATAATTGTTGTAGCAACAAGTTGGCGCCCACCGTGGAGCTACGCCGCTTATTTTATCTTAAAGACCAGTAGTGTAGCTCCATTTTCATCAAAATCATTATGTCAGAAAGTGAATCTAAGTTGACCAAGTGTCAAGAACGGCGACACCAAATGCCGACCAACAAACTCCGGCCGCCACCACGCCTTTTTCTACTCCGGGAAGTACTCCGATGGGACCTTCGTTCCTCGAGTTTTCACCTTTCCGAACACCAACTCCTTCACGATCCGGAGTTCCTTCTCCTCACGTAGGAACCTCGAACATCCAGAAGCGAGTCGACTTGACACCAGAAGGGGTATCACGACATTTCTTACAACTAAGATCTCTTCTTAACCAACACGTGAGCCAAGAAA
Organism: Bidens hawaiensis; assembly: GCF_021521415.1. NCBI lineage: Eukaryota > Viridiplantae > Streptophyta > Magnoliopsida > Asterales > Asteraceae > Bidens > Bidens hawaiensis. The sequence goes on along the minus strand of NW_027492857.1, from coordinate 389,961 downwards.
AAGAAAAAAGGATACGATTAAGGCTGGATTATGACGATCCGGAAGCCTCACTATCGCTCGGACGTCTGCCTTCCCCTTTGGCAAGCTCACGACCCGCTGCTTCTCATTTTGAAGCTGGACCAAGCGTAACCTGCAACCTTTTAACCCATCTCCTTATATCTACGGGAGACCAAGCCCAACGGCTTTCCCTTTGTTCACTTCACAACCCCTCGGGCATGAAACCACTCTTGGACAAATATGGCAGTCACCAGCTTCAAGTGGTCCTCCTCCTACAACCACCACATAGGAGCAGGCCATGTCGGTCTTGCCCTTGGCTCGAAGTGCAGCAATGAGCACTCCCATGGGAGCAAACCAAACAGTAGCAACTACTAAAAGCCTTCAAGGTTTGAATCTCATGTCTCAGATGATAGCTCAAATGATGGCACACTTCCCTTGGACCCAGCTCATCAACCAAGCACTGAGCACCCACCAAGGAACAACAAGTCATAATCCCGCTGCAAGGCTAGAGGAAGACCTTGCAAAGCCTTACAAGCCTGGTAACCTATCTTGTTTCTCTCAACAAATTTCCGATTATGATTTTCAAACGAAAATCAAGATGCCATCCCATATAAAAACATATGATGGGACCGAGGATCCCGAAGACCACCTCCAGATCTTCGCTGGTGCTGCCAGAATTGAAAAGTGGTCCCACGCTGAATGTTGCTTAATGTTCATGCAAACACTTGTCGGGTCAGCCAGGATATGGTTCAACGATCTTCCTGCCCAAAGCGTTCGAAGCTTTGATGATCTGTGCAAAGGATTCTTGGCCAACTTTTCACAACAAAGGACGTACGCCAAGGACGCCACGGTAATTTTTCAGATAAAACAAAAATTTGATGAAAACCTTCGAGATTTCATCGAAAGATATAAGAAGGAAGGGTTGATATATGTGGGGGCCGACGAAAAAATGAGGGTGGCAGGCTTCATGAACGCCATCACCTCCAAATACCTCACAAGGGACTTTAACAAGTGCCTGCCTAAAACCCTTGAAGAAGCTCTCGAATGAGTTGAGGCTCATATCAGAGGAGAAGAGGCCATTGATTTCAAAGAACAAAGAAAAAGGGCTCCTAGTTGGCGAGGCAACAACCCCAACCGAAAGAAAGGGAACTTCAGTACCTATGATAAATATCCAAGGAACTCAGATCAACGAAGGCCTGAAGGTCGGAACCCTCCAAGCAGGGAAAAGACTGTGAACTTCATAGCCTTAACCAAAACTCCTTAGGAGATCCTTGCCACCGAAGAAGTGAAACACAACTTCCGACCTCCTCAACCCTTGCCCAAAAGCAAGAAAAACGAAAGCTCCACCCAGTTTTGTGAGTTCCACGAAGAAAAAGGTCACCACACAAACGATTGCTTTCAACTCAAGAGAAGAATTGAGGAAACTGTTAAGTCTGGAAAATTGGCCCATTTGGTGAAAGGGGTCAAAGACAAGATGGGCGAAAGAAAAAGCAAAGAAGTTAATATGGTGAATATAGACCAAGGTGTTCCCCACAAACGACAACGCTTAGAGGCTTGGGAGCTTCAATGCGTCTGCTTCCCACCACCTCAAGGTGACTTACTCTTAAACCCTTTGACGGTAGAAGCGAACGTGGGAACACTCAAAACAAACAAAGCCTACATTGACACAGGGGCGACCACAGAGATCATGTATTAAAGTTTCTTCAACCGACTAAGTAAGGAAGAACGTTCAAGGCTTCAACCCTCTAGAACATCTATAAAAGGTATCGCCGACGTACCCTTGAATCCTTTGGGCCAACTAACCCTTGATGTCTCTTTCAGTGAAGGCAAGATGAAGAAAACCAAATCGCTCACTTTTGTGGTTATCAACACGCCTTCCAACTATGATGTAATCATAGGAAGGCCAGGACAATGTGTGTTCAACATGGCTGTCTCGGTTGGTCAAGGTGCTGTAAAGTTTCCCACCGACAGGGGAATTGCAACCTTTCAATCTACCTAAGAGGTTTACACGGTCGAAGGGGAAAGTTCAAAAAATGAAGACGAGGAACAAGGCTTGATCATAAACCCCAAGAATCCTGAACAAAAGGTATGGGTAAACACAAGCCTTTCCAAAGAAACTCCCTCACACCTTGAAAAGCTGTTGATACACTATAGCGATGTCTTTCCTTGGTGCCCGGAAGACATGACAGGCATCCCTCGAAGCATTGCAGAGCATGAGCTAAAGATACCTCCCGATGTCAAGCCTGTTGTCCAAAAGAAACAGAGCCTAGCTCCTGAAAGAAGCTTGGCAGCACGCCAAGAGGTTGAAAAGCTTGTCTTAGCTGGGATCCTACGTGAGGTTAAATATCAATCTTGGGTGGCTAATCCAGTCATGGTTAGAAAGCCTGACAAGTCTTGGAGGATATGCATCGACTTCAAAGACTTGAACAAAGCATGTCCAAAGGATTGCTATCCCTTACCTGAAAAGGACCTTAAGGTTGACTCTTTAACCGGCCATCCCTTTTAAGTGTTTTCTTGACGCTTACAAGGGTTATCATCAAATTCTCATGAAAGTGGAAGATGAAGAAAAAACTGCATTCCACACGGACAAGGGTATTTTTTGTTATCAAAAGATGCCTTTCGGCCTACGAAATGCCGGGGCAACCTATCAACGATTGATTGACAAAGCATTTTCCAGCCAAATTAGCAGAAACCTGGAAGCTTAGGTCGATGATCTGGTAATAAAAAGCAAGACCAAGCATCAAATGCTCGATGACATACAAGAAACCTTCCAAAACCTGAGGAAGATCAACATGAAACTCAATCCCGGAAAATGTTCATTCGGGTTCGAAGAAGGCAAGTTTTTGGGACACATCGTGGGGAAGCAAAGCATAAAATCTTGCCACACATCGTGGGGAAACAAAGCATAAAAACTTGCCACATATCATGGGGAAACAAAGCATAAAAGCCTATCCCAACAAATTCAGGGCTGTTCTTGAAACTAAATCTCCACAAAGCAAAAAAGAAGTGGAAAGTCTGAATGGAAGGCTTGTAGCTTTGAAGCATTTTACCTCCAAGCTCGCTGAGAAATCCTTACCCTTCTTCAAAACACTAAAGGGTTGCACCAATAAAAAAGATTTCAGGTGGACGGAAGAAGCGGAAGAAGCCTTCAGTCAAATGAAGCAACACTTGGCTTCACTTCCAGCTATTACAGCTCTCGAAACAGGAGAACTGATCTCTGTCTATCTCTCAGTGGCTTAAGAAGCATTAAGTTCGGTCCTAACCATCGAAGGAAACAAAGTTCAGATACCCGTTTATTTCTTTAGTAAAACGCTAAAACTGGCAGAAATCAAATATCCTCCTTTGGAAAAACTTGCTTTGGCTTTAATTCAAACTGTCAGAAGGCTTCGAAGGTACTTTCAAGCACACCCTATACAAGTGGTCACTGACCAACCCATCAAGAGTGTGCTTGAAAAACCAGAAAATTCAGGCCGATTGGCCAAATGTGCTGTGGAGCTAGGTGAATATAACATCACCTATGTCCCAAGAAAATCCGTCAAAGCCCAAGTCTTGGCGGATTTCATTGTAGAAATCCCAAAGCAAGTCATTCCTGAAATACATACAACTACCACTAAACCTTCTGAACCTGAAGCCTGGAAGCTTTTTACCGATGGAGCTTCCAGCATTGAAGGGTCAGGAGCTGGGCTCATTTTAATCAACCCCGAAGGGTTAGAATTCACATATGCTCTCCGACTTGAATTTCAGACCACCAACAACGAAGCTGAATATGAAGCATTGATCGCTGGTCTGAAAATTTCCAAAGAGATGAAGATCCAAAAGCTACAAGTCTTCACAGACTCGTTGCTTGTTTCAACTCAAGTCAATGATAGCTATGTAGCAAAAGAGCCCAACATGAAGAAGTATCATGATAAGGCAAAGGAATTGATGAACACGTTTCAAGAATGTACCATCAAAAAAATCCCAAGATCACAAAACAAAAGAGCCGATGCCCTGAGAAAACTAGCATCCCTCACATTTGCACACCTCACCAAGAAAGTATTGGTAGAAGTGTTGAAAACTCCTTCAATTCAAGAATTGGAGGTTCAAGATGTAATCACTGAAGAAGGTCCCAATTGGATGACTCCCATAGAAAAGTTCCTCAAAAATGGTGAGTTACCTCTGGACCAGACACAGGCTGAAAGGGTTCAAATCAAGCCCGGACAGTATGTGTTGCAAGGAGAAACCCTTTATAAAAAAGCTTACCTAGCACCACTACTAAGATGTGTGGGTCCTGAACAAAGTCAATATCTGATCAAAGAGGTTCACGAGGGGATATGTGGAGCTCATTTTGGGCCAAGAACTGTGATTGCAAAATTGATGAACCTCGGATACTTCTGGCCCACAATGCACCGAGATGCAACATAACAACTCAAGAAATGTGAGGCTTGTCAAATTCATGCACCTGTTCCTAAAAGCCCTAAACACGGTCTAGTCTCCATCTCCTTGGCTTGGCCATTCCACAAGTGGGGAATGGATATCGTTGGTCCATTCCCACAAGCAAAGGGTGGTGAACTTTTTGTTAGTAGCCGTTGACTACTTCACCAAGTGGCCTGAAGTCAAACCACTTGCCAAAATAACGGGCAAGCAAGTCATCGACTTTGTATGGGAAAGCATCATTTGTTGCTATGGGCTACCAGGAGTGTTGGTCACGGATAATGGGAAACAATTTGCTGAGAAGCCTTTTAGCACATGGTGCAAAGAATTCAGAATCACCCAAGTGTTCAGCTCAGTTGCATACCCACAATCCAATGGCCAAGTTGAAAGAACAAACAGAACCATTGTGGAAGGAATCAAAGCAAGGCTGGGAAGACATAATAACAACTTGCTTGAAGAACTCCCAAATGTTCTATGGGCAATAAGAACGACTGAAAAAACAAGTCACAAACGAACACCTTATAGCTTAGTGTTCGGATCGGAAGTCGTAATCCCATCAGAAGTTGGAGTTGTGACTCAAAGAACACTCAACATGGATTTCGAATCAAACAACAATGAGACCATGTTGAATTTGCAACTCCTTGAAGAAATTCGAGAACAAGCCGCAGTACAAGAGGCTAAGTACAAGCAAAAAATGGAAGTTTATTACAACGCAAGAGTGAAACATGAATGATTCAGGCCAGGAGATCCGAAACAACGAGGCCAGCAAGAAAGAAAACCAAGGAAAACTTGGCCCAAAGTGGGAAGGACCGTATACAATCCTTGAAGCTCACAAGGGTGGATCCTATAAACTGGCCGACGCAGAAGGCAAACAGCTTCCAAGACACTGGAACGGCAAAACCCTTAAAAGGTTCCATGCCTAGTCAAGATCTTAAAATGTATTTTAAGAGATGTATAGCTCTCCTTCTTGTAAACAACAACCTCTTGAATGAATGATGAAGTCTTTACCATAACTTGTCTTTACTATCCTATAATCAGGTTGAGAACCTAGCAAGAAACTCCATGGCAAGGGCCATGTAAGGGGATGAGCTCCCAGGCCACATCGCTCAATAGGTTAAAGTGTTAAATGAACCTATACAAGGGGTGAGTTCCTATATCAATCCAACTCCATGAGACTTAGAAAATTTTTCAAACAAAACTTGTCTCATAGACGGGTCTGAACAGCCTACATCAATTCGTTCCTTAAGCTTTGAAAAACTTTAGGAAACAAATATACACTAAGTAATGATACAAAGGATAGCCAACATGTGCTTTTTACCTAATGAAGCCTTGAAGCTAAAGTGACTGCAGCACTAAAACTTCTTAAGGAAAGTTAGCTAAAAAACACATCAAACAAACAAGACAAGCAACAAAAATACAAAACATCGAATATTACGATTCATAAAAAGGGCCTTTCAAGGCCATAACTAGCAACATCCATAATAAGCCATTCAGGCTAAACAAGGAAATCGCAAAGATTCCCATAAGAGCATTCAAACGGCCAAAAAGGCCAACCACAACCATGAAGCAGAAACCTTAAGGGTTTCATACTAATCCTAAATTGTTTAAGATACGTAACATTGTTCGAAGTGCTAAGATAGCTACAAATCAATTGTTCAGACATCAGGGACATGCTTTGAAGTACTAGCCTCACCACTCTTACCTTTCTTGAATTTCTTCACTTTTGGGTCGCCACCAGCAACAGCTGAACCTTCGAGGCTAGCCACATGAGACCCACCACTATCTCCGGATAAGGTCTCTTCACTATCCCCAGAACGGGAACGCTTCTTGGACAAAGAATCAAGCACCTCAGAGCAAAATTTCTCATCAAGCCCAACAGGCTTTAAACCCTGCAAAATGGAAAGAGGTTTACCGAAATAAGATGAAACTTCACCCACATATGGGTAAGTAAGCCTTTCCATTGCATGAACGGAATCTGAAAAAATTTTGGAAGCTTCACGATTGAACATAGGCGATTGCTCCAAGGGTTGACTAGCCTCATGAAGTTTGAAGCCAGCAACCAAACCCAAGTGTTTCCCATAGTTCAGCAGCTTCGTGTAAACACCACCCAACACTGAGTTAAATTCAGAAGAATGAAGCAGGTAAGTCACAACCTGATGGAACCCATGTTCAATCAGCCATCGGTTGTCGTTAGTAGCTTGGGTGACTGAAGCCTTCACGCCTTCTTTCTCCATATCAAAGGCTTTCTATTGAACCTCAAAGGCTTCCCTATCAGCTTCCAGCTTAACCCTATCAGCTTCCATCTTTTTCTTCAATCCTGCAACCTCAATCTCATGACTACGGGAAAGCTCAACAATCTTCTTCACATAATCCTCCTCCTTATTTGAAAAACCGTCAACATATTTTTTCATCGCCGCCATAGAAGCCTTCATCTTTTCTTTCTTCTTAGAAAATTCCTCATACTCTTGCATCCCCTTCCGAAAACGAGTAACGCCCTCAGCTAAGAGGGCTGAAAGGTTGCAGGAGCTAAGAATTAGCCTTGAAATCATGGCATCACCCTCCATCTCAGATATGGTATCGTCAACTCCTGGGGGGGGGCAAAGTTAGCTAAAACATCAACGCAAACCTCTGGATCCTTAAAGCTATCACCAACTTTAACATTCCAACCAGGAACGTAAACCTCATTTCCATCCTACCCTCGAACAGTAGGTGCTGCAACCTTTTTACAAACCGATTTCTTCTTCTTAGAAACAACCAAACCCTGCTCCTTCTCCGCCTCTACACTTGGACCTTGATCCTCAGCAATTTGAACATCATCGCTAACATCCACTGGTTCATGTGAAGATGATGGACCAGAAGACTTCAAAAAACGCCGATTGGAACGGCGGGTGGAAATCTTAGGAGCAGTAGACTTGGTAAAACCTTTAACGTTCGGAACTCCCACATATCCAGAACCTTCGAACCTACTCTCTTTTCCTCGAACCACAGCGTTTTCCCCAACAGTAGCCGCAGCATCCCCAAATCCAACATCGGAAGTATCATCACTTTTCAAAAAATCCAAAGCCGACATAACTACATAAACAAAGGGAATCTATCAATAGTCACATCAGGGAAACAAAACAAGTGCAAGAAAAGCAAATGCATACCCTTATCATCTCTCATAAGCACGGGATCCCGATTAGGCTTATCCCGCAACTTGCTAATTCCTAACAAAATGAGAAGATGTTCGGGAAGAGGACGAAGACGTGACGGACACTTCCAAATAGATTTCAAAAACACATCGTTCAACTCCGATTCAGACGGCTCCGGCTCATTCAAAACAGCCTCGGGTTGTCTCCAAACAGATTTGAAAGGAAGAATGGAATCGGAAACAAAGAAAAAGCGATCCTTCCAGGAACCAAGGGTCGTAACCGTTGAAGATATCAAGCAAGTATCAACCTGAGTATGCTCAAAGGTATACCAATCGCCGTTATTCGTTAGACGGAAGAAACGGCGAAAACATAACAACGACGGATCATACCCTAAAGCCCTACATAAAACCTCAAAATGTAAAACCCTAGCAAGCCCTAAGGGGTGAATCTGACCAAAAGACACACGATAATACTCTAACACATTCAAAACAAAAACCGAAAACGGATGGCGAAGGTTCGAAAACTCAAAGTGGCGACAATAAAGAGCAATTGAACCCGCGGGACAATGATCGATCGAAGCGTCGGCCGGCGGAGCAACCGGTTTAAACTGTAATCCTATACCCCAATCAAGGCAAAATGATTCGACTTCCTCTTGAGTTAATCGGGAATAACTGACCGATAAATCCTTACGAGCACCCATAATTCCGAAAGAAAAAAGAAGGATTTGAACTAACCTAGTGAAAGATCGAAAGGAACTTGATGAATGTTTGGAGAATATTGTGGAAGTTTATAAGAAAAACTGAAGAAAATGAACAGTTATTATTATTAATAAGATCAGTTATTGGAAACCGCAATCTACAGTAACCATCACATCAACTGTCTTGTCAGAAATTCAAAAAATAAGCAAAACCGTTCACAGCCTCGAAGCCTTTAAGCAATAACCAAATGTGTGCAAAAGTCAGATGCCTTTGAGCTTACTTCACAAAAGCCTCTTACTTGGGGGGGCTGATGACGGGGGTAGCCCAAAGTCTGGTAAAATGGCTTTCACACATTAATGCTAAAAAGGTTAGAAGGTTAAAAAGGTTAGTTTTCCCGCCCAAATAAGGAAAACAAGTACGTGAATAGTAAAAGCGTACAACAGTAGCACGTCAAATCACTGTTCACATCATCCCTCAAAAGAGAGGACACGCTCAGAAAAAGTATTATTATTATATATCATTAACCGAAGTCAAAATCTTCCGCCCATAAATGGTCAACCCTCTACCAAACTGGAGGTTCATTAGTTTATCCATTGGACAAAAGGCTTGCATTCCTCTCTCTATAAAAGGAATACAACCCAGCCATTAAAGAACACACCAGATCTAAAAGTTAACATATACTCTCTGATCTTCTATTCTTCTTTGAGAAACTTGCACTTTGCTTGCTTCTTTCTTACCTCAAGAACATCATAGCTTCACTAAGAACTTCATCCAAAAATCGGTTCCAAACATCTCGGTCTTGGACCCTTAGTGAACAATAATAATAACAACTAAACTAGTGAACCTCTCTCTACGTTTTGTAAACATAGAGGGACACCACGACCTGCGTTAGGTTAACCGGAACCCTTGAAGCCTGTTAGCCTAACCATTCCATTCACTATCATTGATCTTATAATTGTTGTAGCAACAGGGTTAGTTTGAGATTTTTTTTAAACTTTATGGGTTGATTTGGGTAAGTTATTTAAACCAAGTGGGTCTGAATGAGTCATTACAAAAAGAATGGGATGTTAGTATGGGTTAAAATGAGTTGAGAATTCTAAATGAACGGGTTATTAGGGTTTGAGATTTCTAATTGAACAAGAAACCCAAATCTCATCTTCCATCTCTTCCACCCAATCTGCCTCCGTCGTGTGTTTCAAATCTCAGTAGACGAACCCTTCTTCTTCTCAGCCTTAGGAGTCTTCTCAGACGAACCCATCGCTGCCGCCGTGAACTACATAGTTGTCGCCGTGACACTGTCGGGAGCTTCTTCACTTTATTTTCTATAGAGCTTCTTTGGGTGTTTTTACTACTTCAAATCTTGAAATGTGTGATTTTTAATAATGGGTATATGTGAATATTTGTGTTTTAGTTGAATCTTACTGAATTTGTGTTATAAATTTGTGTTTTTATTTTTTAGTTCAGATTTAGGCTGTGAACGGATCTTGGTACTGTTATAAGATTAAATATGAATATATGATGGATAGTGGTACTGTTATAAGATTAAATATGATGGTATATTAATTGTTTTCAATGTAGTGTGTGTGTGTCTATGAAAAAAATTAGTTGGTACTGCAATAGGAGTAAATCATATCCATAAAAAAATTGTATATAAACAAAAATAAAGAAAAAGCATATTAAAATTGGCATGGTTCTACTTTTTTTCATATTGGTTGATGTTTGTGGGTAATCAAGACATGTGAATTATTTTTTTCTTTGATTGAATCTAAAAAGGATATATACTAATCTGTTTGTATAGGTTTTAAACAGAGATTTTTATGCTCTGTAATTAATTTTTTTTGGTAAAATGTAGAACGTGGTGATGATTGTACCATTGATTAGATGGTGTTGTCTTATGTACAATGCAATTTCTTTCATCAAACATAACTATCCTTTCAATTATGTTGAACACGAGGGAACAAGAGATTTGCATAAATTCTTACATCCTGATGTGAAGGACATGACAAGAAACACTGCAAAGGCACATATCTTAAAAGTATATGATCGAGAGAAGATGATACTTAAAGACAAATTACAAAGTGTAACTAGTGGGATATGTTTGACTTCTGATTTATGGAATTTTCTCATGACAGACGGATATATGGCATTGACAGCTCATTATGTTGACGATGATTAGGTTCTAAGGAAAAAGGAGCTAAACTTTAGAGTAATAACCCCCGCCCCCCTCATAGTGGTCTCATTATAGCGGAGCAAATAATCAATTTGTTAGAAGATTGGGGTATTGAGAAAAAGATTTTTACAACCACACTAGATAATGCAAAGTATAACGATGTTTTAGTAGCTTCTTTAAAAAGCCATTTGCGTTTGAATGCCGTAATGTTGTGTGATGGAGATTTTACTCATGTGCGTTGTTCAGCCCATGTGTTAAATCTTGTTGTTCAAGCTGGATTGAAAGTAATTGAAGGATCCATTGAAAAGGTTCGAGATTCGGTTAAGTATGTGAGAGGAATTGCTGCTCGGAAATGTAAGTTTGTAGATTGCATTGAAACATTTTCATTACGATGTGGGAAACATGTTTGCCAAGATATTGTAACGAGATTGAATTCTACCTATCTTATGCTTGATTGTCCATTGGCTTATCATCGGGCTTATTCTCGGTTAGCACTAGTTGATTTCAATTTCAATACAAATCCATCACAAGAGGAATGGGCAAGGGTGGAAACAATCAACAAATTTTTGAAACCTTTCTATGATATCACGACTTTGTTTTCTGGAAGCTTGTATCCTACATCCAACTTATATTTCCATCAAGTGTGGAAAATTCAAGTGCATATCGAAGATGCGATTCGCAATACGGATGATGCTATAAGTAACATGGCAAAAGGCATGAAAGAAAAGTTTCATAAATATTGGGAAAGTTATAGTATGGTCTTGTCTTTTGAGGTTATTCTAGATACACGGTACTAGGTTAAGCTTGTTGAGTATTGTTTTTCAAAACATGACATGAAAGATGAAGACTGAAAAGAGAAATTGACGAGCATTGTTGATGGCATGCATAAGCTATTTATAGAGTATGATATTCAATCGAAGACAATGCATGATTCTTCGATACCCGAGAGTTCAAATGTTGGTGACGACACATTGGATGAGATGGAGGGATTTGAGTCATTTCAAAGCGAATATAGAAATGTTGTTAACGAAAAGTCTCAATTAACATTGTATTTAGATGAACCTCGAATTGATAGAAAACAACAACTTGATGTTTTACAGTATTGGAAGGATAATCCAGGAAGGTATCCAAAAATGGCTCTAATGGTTCGCAATTGAGCATCCCAATTACTAACGTTGCTTCCGAATCATCTTTTAGTATTGGGGGTTAGGTTTTGAACAAGTATCGAACTTCACTACTAACATCAAATGTTGAGGCGTTGTTATGCACTCAAGATTGGTTGGATGTTTTAGAAGGTATTAAAAGATTGTTATCGTTGCAACTTAATTTTATGGTTGCATATATATGTTAATAACATTCATTTTTGACATATTTAGATGAAAACGAGATTGATATTGAGGAACAACTTGTACAAGACAGTATAGATTCCGACTTATAATAGTAACGACTTATATTGATAAAGAAGGTATTAAAAGCTTATTCTCTTTGCAACTTAATTTTATGTTTGCATATTTGTTAATAAACAACTTTAATTTTTTCATATCTAAAAGAAAACGAGATCAAGGTGAGGAATGATGAGGAGTTGGGGAAGTTGTTGGCTGGTGTGACGATTGCGAATTTTTAGTGGTTAGTGGTAGTTGGATTAGACTTTTGGTATTTGCCCAAATCAAGACCTGAAGCACGATTTAAAGATTGCTAATGGTGTGCGTGCGAACAATTTTCAGAAATTTGGCTCTGCATTGTTGCAAAGGCATTGTATTATACAAACTTTAAACAAATCAACTACTTAACCTTGTTTAACATGTCTAAAAGACAGTCCTTAAAAGCCCACCTTTATATTTTATAACTAGAAAATGATGTGTGCGAACAATTTTCAAAAATATGGCTTTTAGAGTGTTGCGTACAAGAAATGCACTTACAATGTCGGCTTATCACATCATAACGACAACATAAACTACTGTATCAAAACAAAATTTCAATGAAACAATTATATATTATTGGATGATGCCACACAACTAACATTTATTATCTCTAACGTATTAATCTTTGAGGTAAAGTGTTGTCTATAGTAAAATACAACTTAATTTTTTCTTTAACTGCTGTTTATTTATACTGTGATATAACTATTAGTTTAGAAATAATATTTCCGCAGTTATCCTCGTTCAAAAAAAATCCAAAACCCGTTCCGACCCGACCCGACCCTAACTTGTTCTGACCCAAACCAAAACAACCTTTTTTTTTAATTAACCCGTTCTGACCTAAACTCATTTCGACCCAAACTCGTTTTGACCCATGACCCATTTCAACCTATGACTCGTTCGACCCAGCCCATCCCATTTGCCACCCCTAATTATGGTTAAATGTTAATAGGGTTTTACATGTTGATCAGTTTAGTCAACCATGAAATAGACTTACACTTGGTCATGAAATGTTTATGCCTAACTAAAGTAACCCATAAGAACATAATTGGCATTGAAAGTTTGGACTTATTTGAAGCCGAAATGTATATATTAATGATAAATAACAATTATTTTTGAGTAAAATACATTTTTGGTCAAGTTTTGAGCCCTTTTGATTCATTTCCTTTATTTATATATCATGTGACATAACCTAAATCTAAATCGACTCGATTATAAGTAATGAGTTAAAACTGTCACTATAATTGTTTATGCTTGGTGGTATATAGTGTAAGGTGCATAAGAGAACATCATCATCATCATCGTACTCAGTAAATCTTACCAATAGCAAAGCTATGGTAAGATATAGACAACCTTACCTCTAACCCGTAGGAATAGAGAGGCTGCTTCCGGTGAGACCCCCGGCTCGATAGTATTTTTGTTGGATTAATTTCTATTCCGGGTCACAAGTCGGTGAACCGGGCCTAAGAGGTTTTAACAAGTCGGTTAAAGTCTAAGGGGTATTATGAAACATTCCATATGCTTGGTGGCCAAGTTCACCTTGTTGGCCAAGTCGACCTTATTGCCCAAGTTCATCTTGGTGGCCAAGTTGAGTGGTGACCACATATTATGCTTGGTGACCAAGTTGGGTTACTAGTATAAATACATGTACAAAGTTAGTGTTAGACACAACATCACAACAACAACAACATAACAACATAACAACAAACACAACAATCACCTTCATCACTACCAAAGTTATTGTAATCAGTTTTTTGAGTTATATTTTCTGGTTATAATATAAGTTGGTTATTTCTAAGTTGTGCGTTAATTATCGTTTATCATTCTTGAATTGGTATCAGAGCTCGGTTCAAGAACGCGATAATTACCGGCCAACAAAGAAGGTGTCTCGATCGAACAAGTTGGTTTGATTTCCCGAAGAAGTTGTTACCGTGGTTGATCGAACAAGTTGGTTTGATCTCCCAAAGAAGTTGTTGTCATTGTCGATCGCATAGTTCGTTCAATTGTTACTTTATTCAAACAAGTTGGGTTTGAGTAGCCATGGGTGACACGACTCCACCGCCGCCGCCAAAGGGGAAAGAGAACGGGCCATCTTCCGTTCAATGTCCAATGTTAACTACAACGAACTATACCGTGTGGGCTATGAGGATGAAAGTAGTCCTGAGAGTTCACAAAGTTTGGGACACCATCAACTCGGGTGTCCCCGATGAAGACAAAAATGACATGGCTATGGCATTGTTGTTTCAATCCATACCCGAAACCTTGATCATGCAAATTGGAGATCAAGAAACTGCTAAATCCATGTGGGATTCGATTAAAACCCGACACTTAGGTGCCGAACGGGTTAGAGAAGCACGTCTCCAAACCTTGTCAATGGAATTTGACAATATGAAGATGAACAAGTCAGATTCCATAGATAACTTTGCGGGCAAGTTATCGAGCATTGCCTCGAAATCAGCTGCTCTAGGCGAAGTTATAGATGAAGCAAGGTTGGTAAAGCAGTTTCTCAAAAGTCTCCCAAGATTGAAGTATATTCAGATGGTTGCTTCGCTTGAGCAAGTGTTGGATCTCAATAAAACGGGATTTGAAGATGTTGTAGGCCGACTCCGAGCCTATGAGGAACGAATCCGCAAAGAAGAAATTCAAGGGGGTGACCAAGGTAAACTTTTATTCGGTAAATATGATTCATCAAGTCATAGAAGTTTTGAATCTAATGGGGGGCGAGGACGAGGAGGTCGAGGTCGCGGTCGAGGCCGTTTCAATGGCCAATACCGAACCCCTAGTACCGAACAAGGGTCATCAAGTCGGGGAAAAGTAAGGGTGAAGAAAGATCGGTCAAAGATTTTATGTTACCGATGTGACCAGTTTGGTCACTTTGCATCCGGTTGCCCGGACCGAGTTCAAAAGGGTCAAGAAGCAAACAAAACCGAAGCCCGTGAAAATTTTGATGATGCGGCGTATATGCATCAAGTTGTGTTCTTAAATGAACAAAACCTAATACCAAAGAAATACGAGACCGAGCGGGTCGAAGATGATGTATGGTATTTGGATAATGGGTCAAGTAATCATATGACGGGAAATCGGTCATATTTTTTAGAGTTAAACGAGAACATAACCGGGAGGGTTAAGTTCGGAGATGGGTTATTTGTTCAAATCAAGGGAAAAGGCTCAATTCTTTTCCACGGAAAATCGGGTGACCAAGACTTGCTAACCGAAATTTATTATATTCCGGAGTTAAAAAATAATATAATAAGTCTCGGTCAAGCAACGGAGTCCGGATGTGACATTCGGATGAAACATGATCTTCTGACCATGTACGATGAGAACGGGAGGTTACTCATGAAGGTCAGAGATCCGAAAACCGACTCTACAAAATACGAATGAAAATTGGAGCTCCTGTGTGTTTGCAATCAAAGATTGAAGATGATGCATGGCGTTGGCACGCAAGACTTGGGCACATCAATTTCGAGTTAATGAAATTGATGGCTAAGAAGGATCTTGTACGAGGTTTACCACACGTTGAACACGAAAATCAGTTGTGTGATTCGTGTTTGGAGGGAAAACAAACGAGGCGTTCGTTTTCGGCTACATCCTCGTTTAGAGCATTCCAACCATTGGAGTTAGTTCATGGTGATTTGTGCGGTCCAATAAGCCCATCCACTATCTCGGGTAATAGGTATGTCTTTGTTATTATAGACGATTACTCACGATATATGTGGACCTTTTTATTGAAAGAAAAATGTGAAGCGTTTGAAAGTTTTAAGAGGTTTAAAGCCCTAATCGAGACGGAGGCGGGTTTACCAATGAAAACTCTTCGAACTGATAGGGGAGGAGAATTCACTTCACGTGATTTCAATCGGTTCTGTGATGAAAGTGGAATTATTCGGCATTTAACCGCCCCGTACACGCCGCAACAAAATGGTGTGGTAGAAAGGCGAAACAGAACTTTAATGGGGATGGTGCGGAGTATTCTAAAGGCAATGCAAGTACCAAATTATATGTGGGGGAGAAGCGGTCCGACATTCAACCTTTTTAATCAATCGGATCCCAACCCGGGCCTTGGTTGATCAAACTCCATATGAACGGTTCAAGAAAAAAAAACCGATTATTGAACACGTTCGAGTATTCGGGTGCATGGCGTATGCTAAAGTTGATAGTGTACATCTAAAGAAACTTGATGATAGGTCAAGACAGCCTGTTTATCTCGGGTCAGAGACGGGTTCAAAAGCATACCGTCTCTTCGATCAGAACACCCGGAAAATTGTTGTTAGTCGGGACGTTGTGTTTGACGAAAACAAAGGGTGGAATTGGGAAAAGAAAGTCGAGAAGAATGACTACGAGCCGGGTATGTTTTCTATTGTTTGGGGGGGTGCGGTTGACAATGGAACTGGTCAAATCGAACCCACTATTGAAGAAACGTCTAGAAGCAACCCGGGTAGCCCAAGCTTTGAACCTACATCATCAGTTCAACCCGAGTCCAACGACTCAACTGAACCTAGTCATATCGGGCCTAATTCCTCAACCCGCTCTCAAGTTCAGTCGACGAGTAATGGGTCACAGGTCCATTCGGGTGAAAATGAGGCCCAAACGGGTCTAAGACGTTTAACCCGAGTCTCGGTTTTACCAAGAAGATTATGTGTTACATATTGACTCTGACTATGAGCAATTGCTTCTCACAGCAAGTGGTGAACCGAGTAGCTATTTTGAGGCTAAGTCGAACCAAGAATGGGTTCGAGCTATGAATACCGAGATCGATTCGATAAACAAGAATGAAACATGGAGGTTAGTCGAACTTCCAAATGGTGCAAAATGTATCGGGTTGAAGTGGGTGTTCAAAATCAAACGAAACGCGGATGGAACGATAAACAAGTACAAAGCAAGGTTGGTTGCAAAGGGTTACGTGCAACAACCCGGGATTGACTTTGATGATGTTTTCGCTCCGGCAGCCCGAATCGAGACCGTTCGGCTACTAATCGCATTGGCTGCATCTAACGGGTGGGAAATCCACCATCTTGATGTAAAGACGGCATTTCTACATGGTGGATTGAAAGAAGTTGTGTTCGTTTCTCAACCCGAAGGATACGAGAAAAAAGGCGAGGAGGCAAAAGTTTACAAGTTGTCAAAGGCCTTGTACGGGTTAAGGCAAGCTCCCCGAGCTTGGAACACAAAGCTCGATAACATCCTACGAGACATGAAGTTTCAAAAATGTTCCAAGGAACAATCGGTTTACCGAAAGACGGATGGGAAACATTTTTTGATCGTAGCCGTGTATGTGGATGATTTATTTGTGACAGGTACAAGCTCGAGTATAATTTCCAATTTCAAAAAGGGTATGGCTACCAAGTTTGAGATGTCGGATCTCAGGAAGTTAACCTACTATCTCGGAATCGAAGTATTCCAACGAGAGGACGAGATAATAATTACACAAGAAGGATACGCCAAAAGGATTCTAAAGGAGACCGGTATGCAAAACTGTAATTCGTCTCAAGTCCCGATGGATCACGGTGTGAAATACTTAAAAGCCAAGAATGAAGTCGAACTCGATGCAACCGAGTATCGAAAGGTAGTGGGTTGCTTACGGTATTTATTACACACTCGTCCGGATATGGCATACTCTGTGGGTATTGTTAGTCGATATATGCAAAGCCCACGAGAATCTCATGGTATGGCAATACGAAACCTATTGAGATATTTGAAGAAAACGACGAGTTACAGGATCAAGTTCGAAAAGAACGGGTCTAAACGACTTGTAGGTTATAGTGATTGTAGTCACAATATAGATGAGGATGATGGTAAAAGTACCACTGGCCACGTGTTTTATTACAGGCAATCTCCAATTACATGGTGCTCACAAAAGCAAGCGACAGTTGCACTCTCATCGTGTGAAGCCGAGTACACGGCCGCTTCAGCAGCCGCATACCAAGCTGTATGGCTTCGAGAGTTGTTGAGCGAGTTGTCTGGAGAAGCGTTGCAAAAAGTTGTGTTGAAAGTTGATAACACGTCCGCAATAGCCCTTATGAAAAATCCGTTTTTTCACAACCGAACAAAGCATATAAAGTCTCGCTTTCATTTTATCCGAGATTGCTACAACGACGGCGAGGTCGATGTTGAGCACATTAACGGGAAAGAGCAACGGGCTGATATCCTCACTAAAGCACTCGCAAGAATCAAGTTCACGGAGATGCGCAAGTTACTTGGAGTTGAAGACCTTTCTAATCCGAATCAGAAATTAGGGGGGTGAATGTTGGATTAATTTCTATTCCGGGTCACAAGTCGGTGAACCGGGCCTAAGAGGTTTTAACAAGTCGGTTAATGTCTAAGGGATATCATAAAACATTCCATATGCTTGGTGGCCAAGTTCACCTTGTTGGCCAAGTTGACCTTGTTGCCCAAGTTCACCTTGGTGGCCAAGTTGAGTGGTGACCACATATTATGCTTGGTGACCAAGTTGGGTTACTAGTATAAATACATGTACAAAGTTAGTGTTAGACACAACATCACAACAACATCAACATAACAACACAACAACAAACACAACAATCACCTCCATCACTACCAAAGTTATTGTAATCAGTTTTTTGAGTTATATTTTCTGGTTATAATATAAGTCGGTTATTTCTAAGTTGTGCGTTAATTATCGTTTATCATTTTTGAATTTTTGCATCAAGCCTTGGACATAACACACATAACACTCAACCATCGGCCGATTAGTGCATGTCCCCTTATCTTTCGGCTATCAACGCCACCACATGATGACTGATTAACCTTCCGCCACTTTTAACGTTATTTTCACAAAATTAGTAAAATAAGAAAAGATGAAGTACAAAGTAGAATCTGCAGACATAAAGTAAAATAAAAGAATTAAAATGAACATAACAGCAATAAGACAGGTGAATCACAGCTCTGTGTTATAGTCATCTGGCTTGTACCATAAAGAGAAATCAATCCCCTTGCCCTTTAGCTCTTCTGTTGCAGGACCAATTCTCTCAAGAAGCTGGCATTTCATAACCAACAATATTAGCATCCAAAATATGTGTCAATTATTTACTAAAAGACATACCTTAGAATGCAATGCACCATTTGAAACCAAAAGTGATCTGTCAAATACAGTAAAATTTCCACCATCCATTCGAGAAACTGGCCCGCCAGCTTCTTCAACTATCTGCTTGAATTAAAAAGCCATGTTTAGTTATCTTTCCCTTTTTTATTTTCCGTTATTTAATAAAAAAATATATTCTTACCAAAGCACCAGCAGCCATGTCCCATGGTTTTAAACGATATTCCCAATACGCTTCAACAATGCCCAATGCCACGTGGCACATGTCTACTGCAGCTGCACCTAGTCTCCGCACGCCCTAAGGAAAAAACAAATAAATTTGTGTTCATTTATGTTAACAAGTCTGGACCAAGAAACCAAGTTTTAAAATTTCAACCCACCACCCTTTTTTGCTCTCTAATATAAATAACAGAAAGTAGAAACTCAAGCCTTATTATTACAGACCACATAATGTAAGCTATACAAATATTACCCGACTGATGTCAGTAAACTCCTTAAATAAGTTCATGTTGGTGGCCCACGGATCATCATGTTCATACCCGAACCCAGTCACCAGTAGAGCTCTCTCAACCTACGAAGTTGAATTTATAAGCACTGAATACTATTAATTTATTAAATAGAAGGGATTATCCACATATGTATAACTTTATGTTAACGATTAACTGAAACCTCACATTGTCAGTCTGACTAACATGAATCTTTTGCCCATTACAGAATGCACCTCCACCTGAAGTAAATAACTGTCACAAACTTCACATAATATAAAAAAAAATAAGCAAATATTTCCGTACCAGCAACAGCAGAAAAAGTGCGCGTGTTCCAACACAAAGCACCCCCAACAAACTCTACCTGTCAACAAAAATGTCAACTCTTTATTCTGAAATTGCAAACAAGTATGACGCATCTGACTCTGAAAACGAAATGTTTTATAAATGTAAACCATTTGTAAAATGAAATAGCTCATGATATATTAACATTACCACAGCCGCAGCAGCCGGCTTTCCTCTATAGAGCACTCCCACAGAGACCGCAAAGCTAGGATACCCATGTGCAAAATTCGTGGTCCCGTCTAGACAG